>NW_027555736.1:73658168-73748168 GCF_003287225.1 Phascolarctos cinereus
TTTTTCTATTGGGCAGTCTTGCCATTATTTTCAAATCTCACAGGTCTAAAATAGAACTTAACATCTGGGAGGCAGCGTGGTTCAGTATCTCTGAAATCAAAAGATCTGAGCTCATATCTTGCTTCTGATACTCCCTGAGTGATATCAAGGCACTTGGACCTTAGTTTCCTTATCCATAAAATGAAATGGTTGGACCACATGGCCTCCAAAGTCTCTTCTAGCTATAAATCTATGATCTACTCTCCTGTATGTCTCCCCAAATGGGTTCACTCTCCTGACGCACCTATTTCACATACCATTCTCCAAGTCATACAAGATGGGAAAACATGGAGGCTTCATTGATTTTTGCTTCTCCTGTGCCCTCCACAACTAGTCATCCCCAAGTCCTGTAGCTCCATCCTTAGATGTGTCTCTTGTATCTGACCCTTCCCTTCCATTCCAACTATGACCACCCTGATTCAAGCCCATATCACCTTCTGCCTGGACTGGCCTCCAACCTCCCTTTTCTCCAACTCCAGACCACTCTGCACATTATTGCTAAGTTAACCTTCTTAAAATCCTGTTGTGAAATCACACATTGATACAGCTACCATAGCTTCTTCCTCTTCTCATTCTTTTTCAGTCATTTCAGTCGTGTCCAACTATTTGTGACCCTATGTCAGGTTTTCTTGGCAAAGATGCTCGAGTGGTTTGCCTTTTCCTACTCCAGCTCATTTGAGAGGTAAAGAAACTGAGGCAAACAGGGTTAAGTGACTTGCTCAGGGTCATACAGCTAGTAAGTGTCTGAGGCCAGATTTGAACTCAGGTCCCAGGCCCAACTTCTATCCACTGTGCCACCTCGATGCCCCAGAAGAGATCCCAGGGGGTGTGTATTCATGGGATCATAAATTTCAAGCGAGAAAGGCACTTTAGAAGTCATCTTATCCAACCTCTTAATTTCAAAGATGGGGAAACTGAGACTCAGTAGTTAAATGACTTGCCCAGAGTCACACTACTAAGCAAGTGACTAAGGCAGGATCTGAACCTATATCTCCCTGACTCCAAGTCAAGCACTGCATCTCCCATCCCCCATTGCTTCTTCCAGCACCTTCATTTACAGATGGCAAAGGTGAAATGACTTTGACCAAGGTCATGCAGAGTGGACTTGAATACAGATCTTCAAATGCCAAGTCCTGTGCTCTTAATATTATATTTTACCTTCATATTAGACGAGTCTCTTGCTTAAAAATCTCCAATGATTCCCCATTACCTGTCGTCAAGACTTATTAACCTGGCATTCAAGGCCTTCCACAGTCCGACAGCAACTCCTTTCTCCAGATTTCTTTCCCTCTGCTTCACAGTGTGACTTCCCTTTCTTCTCCTCCCTTCCAACCAAATTTTGACTAGTGACAATCCCCTGATTTTGCCTCAATACTCCTTCTCTTTGTCCTGGAATTTGGGAAGACCTGAGTTCAAATTTGGCCTCAAACTTTTAACTTTTGTTTGCCTTAATTTCCCTAACTGTAAAATGGGGATAACACAATAATATAATACCTCCCTCCCTCGCAGAGTTGCTTGGAGGAAAGCCCTCAAAGTACTATGTAAATATAACCTTTTATTGTCACCACTCATTTTGCAATTAATCCCCCACTGCTTCATGATGTATATGAATTCCTACTTCGTATTGTTTAGCTTTTACTTTTATCAGTCAGCCAATCAGCAAACCTTTATAAAGTACCTACTATGTGCCAGGCATTGTAGTGGCTGCTGGGCATACAAAGACAAAAGTGAAAACAGTCCCAGCCTTCAAATAGTTTATAGTCTAGCCTATGTACACAGGATACATACACTCATACATGTTCATGTATGTGTTGGTATATATGTGCATGCACATTTATATAAGTACATATGTGTGTGTGTATGCAAAATGAAGAGAAGATGATTTAGAGGGTAAGACACTGGAGACATCAGAAAGAGTTTCCCACTAAACTAATAAACTATCTCTTACTTCTTTGTATCCCCCATGGTGCCTAGCACAGTGCCTGGAACACACTAGATGTTTGGGGATAATAACAACCACCATAATAATAGTAATGATAATACATTAAGGTAGTGTTTTAGGGTTCACAATGTCCTTTCCCCATAACTGCCTTGTGAAGGAGGTAGGATAAATATCACCCCTCCTTTACAGGTTAGATAGCACAGGGGCTCCCTTGCCCACAGTCCCCAGCTAGTAAATGTTAGAGCCAGGATGGATCTAGTGTGTGTCTGATGGAGAAAGCAATGGATTTGGAATCAGAGAATCTGAGTTCAGATGCTACGCGTGTGACTGAGGGCACTAATAAGAATAGTTAACATTTGTATAAACTTTAAGGTTTGAGTTTCAAGTTGTGAAGTAGGTATGTCATGGAACTTTCCTCTGCCTCAGTTTCCTCACCTGTAAAATAAGGGCATTGCATTAGTTGACCTCACTTCCAGCTCTAAATCCTATACTCCTGTGATGCCAGGTCCAGTGCTTACCTCTAAATCATGTTGTCTCAGCAATAAATATTTGTTGATTGATTGCATGCCGAGGCTTCAGCTTGCATGAGGACTCATGCCCAAAAAAGATTTCCCTTAATTGCCCTATCAGCAGCAGGTTCTCACAGTGGCCTGGCATCCTCTAAGGCTGTGTGGTCCAGCTTGGGGGTCTGAGTCCCCATCCCAACCAACCTTCCGAGCTCTCCTCACTCACCTGTCCTCTCCCAGGCTCCTCCAGGAGAGTTGGGAAGGTCCTTGGGCTCCCACCAGCCTTCCCCTTTCCTGAGCAGCCTGTCCTCTGGCCCCTAGCGAAGCACCCCAGGCCGTCTGCAGCTCCAAGGAGCTGGCAGGAGGGATGACGTGCTGACATGGACCCGGGAAAAGCACCCAGGCGTTTATTACCTGTCCCATCGACCCATACGGCTCACTGTTTATCTGTCTTCCTGACACACCTAATTACCCAGGTTGCAGCTGCCAGAACATTTGCTCTTCCTAAATCATGGAGTCCCATTACTCCTGTCGCCCAGGCCCCTCTGCTGCCGCCTGCGGAAGGGCTGCCATTGATTTTACCGTTCCCATTTATGATCTACAAGGCTCTGCACCACTCTTGCACATTTTACCTTAATTAGTTTATTCTTCTGAGTGTCCCTGGTCAGCTCTTAAGCCAAAGGGACTGAAGAGGAGAAAGAGGCCATAGAAAAGCAATGCCAACTCCTCTTCCCTTTGGCCCTAGGGCCTGCCTGGACATGAGTACTGAAGGTTGAGGGACTTCAAGGGAAGAGAGTGGAGCCCTGGGGCAGCATAGTTCTTAGGGTGGAGAAAATTCAGGGCCCCTTCTTCACTTTAGGACCTATGGTTCTGGCGTATTCAGAAAGCAGCGTTGTCTGTATCTGGCAGAGGCATAGCCAGTCTTAATACCACAAATTGCATCCAGGGAACGTGACAGAAAATGTGCCTTCAGTTGGGGGGTGAAGCATGGTGGAGAAGTGATAGTTTACTGCAGCCAGCCATCTGTAGCTTTCTATTTTAACTAATTATTCTTGCTAACTAGATGCTAAATTCTATTATGTCTATGCTCTTGAAAAACTACAAGTACAGTCAGTGCCCTCTAAATTTGGTGCCCTAAGGCAAAGCTCTAGTCACCCTGCCCTAGTTATAGCCTAGTATCTGGAATCTCCTTAAATGCTCTGCACAGACCAGAACCATTTAGCTTTGGTCAGCGAGTGCTACAACTTTCTCTCTTCTTAGATACTAATTTCCATGGGGGGTTGAG
Organism: Phascolarctos cinereus; assembly: GCF_003287225.1. Lineage (NCBI taxonomy): Eukaryota > Metazoa > Chordata > Mammalia > Diprotodontia > Phascolarctidae > Phascolarctos > Phascolarctos cinereus. The sequence continues at coordinate 73,661,941 of NW_027555736.1, forward strand.
ACTCCCGAGGGAAATTACTTAGAGGGCCTTTCTTGGCCTAAGGATCCTCTGATTTGAGAGTCAAGTACAGGAGCTATTGTGTTTAAAGGAAGGAGATATAAAAAGCATAAAAGGGTCAGTGTTGTGGGGTGGACAGTGCCTCCTCAGAAAGAACCCCTCTAAGATACAATAATAATAGAGAGCATCCCAAAAGTTTTAGTGCAATTTTAAGCTATCAAAGCTCGACACGTTTAGACACATATAGCACTTGAAGGTGGCAAAACATTTCACATGTTATTTCATTTGAACTTAGAAGCAACTCTATGAAATGGTATTTTGTTGAGCTGTTTTTCATTTGTGTCAAACTCTCTGTGACCCCATTTTGGGGTTTTCTTGGCAGAGATACCAAAGTGGTTTGTTATTTCCTTTTTCAGCTCATTTTACAGCTGAGGAAACTGAGGCAAACAGGGTTGAGTGACTTTCCCAGGATCGCACAGTTAGTGTCTGAGGCCAGATGAGTTTTCCTAACTCCACACTCAGTGCTCTATCCACTGTGCCACTTAGCTGCCTACAGATATTATTATCTTCATTTTACAGATGAGAAGACTGAGGCACAGAGTTTAAAGGTCATATAGCTAATAAGTATCACAGTTGAGACTGAAATCCAAATCTAAAGGTCTGTGTCATGTGTCCAACAAGATGAAAGACTAGATATTTTCTCCAATCCTAACTCTCAAAAAAAAAAAGTCAAAGAAGAATTCTTCACCAAAGGAAGAACAATCACAACTGTATCCATAGGATAAGAAAGGAAGGGGTTCAACAAAGTAACAGCTTTGTCAATTAACGGTGGTGAATGATAAAGAGCTCACTCAATACTCCTCCCCCACCAACCTCCACCCTGTAATTACGAACTGACCCACGAGCTTCTGCTTTGAAATTCCTTCATGGATTTCCCTGCTGCTTCAGAGACTTCAGAGACAGTGCACCCCGTGTTTGTCTTTCTCCATCATCCTGTTGCAGTAAGCAGTGGATGCTGACTCTGCCCAACCACTTTAGGGCTAGGGAGGAATAGGAGGGGAGGACCAGGTTCCCCCGGGCAGCTAGGTGATGAAGTGGACAGAGTGCAGGGTCCAGAGTCGGGAAGACTCATCTTTCCTGAGTTCAAATACAGCATCAGACCCTTACTAGCTGTAAGTCACTTAACCCTGTTTGCCTCAGTTTCCTCATCTGTCAAATGAGTTCGAGAATGGCAAACCACTCTGGTATCTTTGCCAAGAAAACCCCAAATGGGTCACAAAGAATCAGACATGACCAAAACAACTGAGCAACAACCACACTTCCCTTCTATCTGAGTTGGCTTAGGGATTCTCTAACCCCAAAGCAGTAGAGGCTATCCCCCAAATCCTAACCTACACCTCTCTCCCAATCTTTCAAACGGATGTGGATTCAGCTCAGAGAACTAAAGAAAAAAGGGGACAGAAGCACAGAAACCAGCACGTAGAGCTGTATTGGGCTTGAAGGAAAAGGGCTAGTAAACCAAGCTGAAGCCAGTTCTATACCCCCAGAAATTACTCGGGAATATGACTGATGGAAAGTAAATTCCCCATCATGGGAAGAGGCTGAGACAGCACTGGGGTCCAGCCCCAAGGGTAAATCCATCAACAAAAGAGGAGAAGTAATAAAGTGAGAGACAGGTGCTCAAATCACCAAAGATTTCATGAAGAAGACATTTTCATTTAAAACCTAGAAAAGCATAAGTTGACAAATGAATGAAAAGTAGAACAAAAAATTATAAGAGAAGATGAGTAACAAAACATCCAAGTGGTTAACCAAGTTTATCTAACTCGAAGTCCAGCGCTGTCTACTATGCCATGCTTGCTTTAGGAGGTGTAGAGAGAATGGCCCTCTAGGGTTTAGCCAAGGACATAGAAGGGCTCTCTCTCTTCAATGACAGCTTCAGCCCCAGATAACAATTACATCTTCTGAGGCAAATTCTGAAGACAAGCATCAAAAAGTCCCTACCTAACCATGAATTAAATCAACTATGCCTTTGTTTGTTTGTTTGTTTGTTTTGGGTTTTTTGGCCAGGCAATGGGGTTAAGTGACTTGCCTAGGGTCACACAGCTAGTAAGTGTTATATGTCTGAGGCCAGATTTGAACTCAGGTCCTCCTGAATCCAGGGTCAGTGCTCTATCCTCTGTGCCACCTAGCTGCCTCTGGCTCAACTATTCTGGAAAGTAATTTGAAATTATGCTCAAAAGGTGATCTAAATGTCCATACCCTTTGATCCAAAGATCTTACTTCAAGACATATATCCTAAGGAGATCAAAGAAATAAAGATACTGTATACACCAGATTATTTAAAGCATCCCTTTTTGTGTTAGTAAAGAACTAGAAACAAACTAAACACCCATCAGTTGGAGAATGGCTAAACATTGTGGTACATGAATATAAGCTTGGTGGCATCTTAGAGTGCTGGAGTTAGAGGCAGAAAGACCCAAGTTGGAAGCCCGCCTCAGACACTTACTAGCTGTGTAATCCCGTGCAAGTCACTTAACTTCTCTGTGCCTCAGTTTCTTCAACTGTAAAGTGAGGGGAATGGAGTAGGCAACCTCTGAGGTCTTTTCCAGTTCTATATTGATCATCCTATACCAGGATATTGCTGTGCCAGAAGAAACACTTAATACAATGTATTCAGAGAATTATAGGAAGACATATGAGCTTCAGATCCAAAAAAAGAATATATACAGTGACTACAACAATGAAACATAAATATAAATGAAAACAAAACAACTGAATTTTGTGTAATACGATGATTAAGCCTGGTCCTAGAAAACAGTTGAGAAAATGCACCTCCCTCCCTTCTTTTGCAGAGGTAGGGCACTATTGGTGTGGAATATTGAGTATTCAGTCAGACACAGTTGATGTATTGGCCAGTTTTGCTGAACAGATTTTCCCCTTTTAAAATATTTCTTATATTTTGCTGGGTAGGGGAAGGAATAGTGATATATTTGGTAATAAAGGTTATGTAAAAATAAATTATTTCAATAAAAAGAAAAAAACAAAGAAAAATAGAAGTCCCTAGCAAAATCTCTTTCTCTGTTCTCTCCAATGAGGGCAGGGTAGGAAAACAACATGGGTCCCTGATTCTTCTGAGATCTTTTCTCTCTCAGAATGTCTTCCCTGGGGGGCAGCTAGGTGGCGCAGTGGATACAGCACCAGCCCTGGATTCAGGAAGACCTGAGTTCAAATCCAGCCTCAGACACATAATACTTACTAGCTGTGTGACCCTGGGTAAATCACTTAACCCCATTGCCCAACACCCCCCCAAAAAAATGTCTTCCCTGATGTAGCGTAACAGTCTCCAGGAATCATTTAGATAGAAGGATTAGACTGAACCAGGAATGTCTCCGTGGAAGAGTAAAGGGGAAGAGAGCACCAGGCTAGAAATCAGGAAACAAACAAACCACAAACAAATTTGATTCAAATCTGGGTTCTGCCACTTATTAGTAATGTGATCTTGGGCAAATTTAAGCCTCAATTTCTTCATCCACAAATAGTGGTGACTTACCTGAATGTTAGCTGTTCTTTGGGGAAAGGAAGACTTCATTTTTGTCTCATAATCCCAATGCCTGGCACACAGTAAGCACATAATAAATATTTATTAAATGGATATGGTTGTTGTAAGGAAAGTTCTTGATAAGCATGAGTAATCATTATTTCCAGTTTTGAGGTGCTGCCTTACCCAGGTCCTTGCAGTGGTTTGCTGAGTATCACTGTGGCCAATGGCAGGCCCTGAAAGTAATCTATGTACCCAGTATAGCCCAGGAAGACTCTTCACAGTTTAAGTGGCCCTGGAAGCCTGGAGATTAAGGTAGGGATTGTGATCATAGAATCTCCCAGCTGAAAGAAACCTCAGAAGCCAACGAATTCATCCTATACCTGAACGAGATTTCTTGTGACCACACCACAGTAACTGGTCATCCAACTGTTGTCTAAAATCCTCCAGTCATGTACAGGATCCCACTACCTCCTGAGGCCATCCATTTCCACTTTCAGACTTCTCTAATTGTTTGGACATACTCTACTTTTTAGGCATTTTTCTTCTTCATGCCAAGCCTAAATTTGCCTCTGCAATTTCTACTCATTGCTCCCATAGTTCTGCCTCCTGGGGCCAAACATTGCAAGTCTACTAATCCCTCTCCCACAGACAGCCTTCTAAGTACTTAAAGACAGCTATCACGTCAGCCCCCAAGTCTTCTCTTTCTCCAAGTTAAACACCACTAATTCCTTTCATAGCTCCTCATGCGGCCTGTTCTTCAGACCCTTCACCATTCTAAATGACCTCTTTTGGCTACCTTCCATCTTATCAATGTCCTTCCTAAAATGAGGTGCCTAGAGTGGAGCATAATAGTCCAAGTAGCAATAGCTATCCTCCCAATTTGGGGTCAGTTTCAGATTTGATAAGCAATACCTTTATCCAAGTCATTGACAAAAATGTTAAACCATGACCGAGCCAATCACAGATCTCTGAGGCACTCCATTAGGTCCTTTTCAAATCAACACTGAACTGTTGTTGGCTACTCATTGGGTCTGACCATCCAACCAGCTTTAAATCTACCGAAGGACACTAGCGTGCAGCCTAGCTTGTTCATAAAAACCATCTGGAGTTACTTTGTCCAAGTTTGTGCTTAAATGTAGATAAAAATGTAGACAAATAGCTGTAGGATTCTCTGATCTACCAGACCTTTTCAAAAAATAAGTTAGTCTAGTTAGGGATGAAAGCCACCCTAACAAGCTTTGGTAACCACATATTTGACTGGAGCTTGGCTAATCTGTTAAAAAGGGCTGTAGACTGAAGAGGAAGGGGGAGAGTGATAGTGGAAACTGCCTACAATTATCCATGAAGACGAATACACAGAATATAATAAAGTGAATTGGAGATTATAACACAAGGAGGCAAATTTTTACATACGTCTATCTATCTGTGTATCTATGTATCTATCTATGTACGTATGTATCTATCTATCTATGACTTAATAGGATAAGACCAGTGCGTAGAATGTGCCTCTGAAATGGCACATTCCCTAGTTAGGCTAGCATGCGTTGTTGGTGATGAAGCCATGCTGGCTTTGGCAGATGATTCCCTCTCTAGACTGTCACTGGCCACTGATAACAGGCTAGAATTTTGCCAGGAATCCCTAGTCAAGCTCTGATGGCTTATAGCTTGCAGGCTTTATTCTCCTCCCCCCCCTTTTGAAAATCAGGACAACATTTGCTCTTCTCCAGTCCTGCTATACCTTCCAATGCTTCATGATCTTTCAAAGGTCACTGACACTGGTTCAATAATCACGTTAGCCCATTCTTACAGGATTGGAGGTTGTAGTTCATCTGGCCCTGGTGATATGAACTCATTAAGGCAGCTAGTGTTCCCTTGCTATGTCTCTACTTATTCGGAATATTAACTTCCTAGGATCCACTTTGTTCTATCATTTCCAATCCAAATATCACTCACCTTGGCAGAGAAATCAGAAACAAACTAAAGGTTATTGAATTCCACCTTCTGTCCATCATCAGTGGCCATCCCCTCCTTGCTGGGCAGTGGTCCTCCTCTCCTTTTTGGTTCTTAGCATGACTTCTCTGTCTTAATTTATTCTGAGCTTGAAGTACTCCTGACACTGACGCTTTTGTCCTCATCCTCCTTTACCTGATGTTGCATCCATCTTTTTCAAATTAAGCGGGTGCATGAGTTCCCTATTTATCCATACTTATCTCACTAAATGGGTCCTCTTTTCTTCCACATCAGGATTGTTTCCCTTTATGTCTTTTTTTTTTGAACCAGGTCTCCCTTTCTGCCTCACTAGGTTGTGAAATCCCTGAGAGCAAGAACTGTTTGTTTGTTTGTTTGTTTGTTTTTTCTTTTCTTTGTATCCCTAAAACTTAGCACAATGCCCTGGCACATAGTAGGTATTTAATAAGTGCTAATTGACTGAGTGACTCCCTCTCTTACCCAAGTTGAAAGCAAGATTGAGAGTGGGCGCAGTCAAGGGTCTGATCTCCCTACTTATTGGTGTGGAAGGTCTAATCTGTTCTGTTTTTCTGAAATGGACCGGTTTGCCCTTCCTTAGATAGCATGATGGGTAGTTAGATGGCATAGTAGATAGAGTGTAGGACCTGAAATGGGGAAGACTCATCTTCCTAAGTTCAAATCCAGCCTCAGATACTTAGTAGCTGTGTGACCCTAGGCAAGTCACTTAACCTTGTTTGCCTCAGTTTCCGCATCTGTAAAATGAGCTGGAGAAGGAAATAGCCAACTACTCCAGTATCTTTGCCAATAAAAACCCAAATAATATCACAGAAAAGTCAGAAATGACAGAAACAACAAAGGCAACCTGATGGCCTTTTGCTCTCAGAGGCTTACCATATTGCTATGGGGCTTAATGTAGACATCTGGTCAATTTTGGCCGTCCTGTAGTTCAGAACTCCCAAACTCAAGCGACCCGCTTTCTTCAGCCTTCCCAAGTAACAAGGATGACAGGCATGCATCACCACACCTGGACTTTCTCTGTGTCTTTTCATCCTTGGAAGGTGCCCTCCTGGACTAACTTCCCCTTCAGAATTTTAGGACATGTCCTTTCTCTGAAGCATTCAAAATTTGTGAGATGTTTGTCAGACTGTGCCTAGCTTTCCAAGGAGAAAGTCACTTCCAAAATTCCCAATCTTTTCCACCAAGTAACCTTGTTGGGGAGAATTCGATGCAGAATATCAATTCCCCTTGTTTCCTCCACCTTTCGAAGGATGAAATTATCAAGGCAAATCAGGAAACCATCAATCTCTTTGCTTTGGACAGAGAGAAGCCTCCTTTATATGTTGAGATAATCAGAGACTTCCATCATTACCCTATCATGCTTCAGTGTTAGGCAAACTCCTCATCTATTCCCTGTTTGTGTGTAGGTGGTCTGTAGTCTACTCTAGTGACAATATCACTTCTTTCTGTTTCTGCCCTTCCTGATCTTCATCAAAATGTTCTTCACCATTCTCCTCTCTGCTTCCTTGGTTTCCTCACATAAATATAAGTATTCTTTTAACATACAATGTTACTTTGCACCATCATACCCTCCTCTCCCCCCATCCCTTTTACCTATCCTGTTGATTTTGTTTACAATGTACCCTTCCAGAGGCACATTCTACTCGTTGGTCTTATCCTATTAAGTCATATGGATGGATATTCAAATTTGCCTCCTTGTATTATAATCTCCAATTCACTTTGTTATATTCTGTGTATTCACCTTCATGGATAATTGTAGGCAGTTTCCACTATCCCTCTTCCCCCCTCCTCTTCAGTCTACAGCCCTTTTTAATAGATTAGCCAAGCTCCAGTCAAATAGTGGTTACCAAAGCTTGTTAGGGTGGCTTCCATCCCTGACCAGGAACCCGTCATTCCCCTATTTTATTTTGTAGTCCAAAAATTCAAAACAGAAACCCTCTTCTTAAATGAGCCATTCACATCCCAAATCTTCCTTTCTCTTTTTAAAGCTTTTCCTTCAAATTGTTAACAACTATGAGAACACAACCCATACACCTAAGACCTTCAATTTCTTGTCGAAAATTTCACAACCTTTATCAGTGCTTTCATTTTCTTTGGCAGCTACATGTATGCCCATGTGAATCACCAGGCTTGGGTAGTAGTCATCCAGTCTGACAAGTCATGGGAGGTTTTCTGTCACATCCTGAGTACAGGTTCCAGCAAGATGGCAGACCTCTCTGTTATCATCTTGACAAATATTGACCTCGGTACCCCTCAGCAACCATAACTACTCAGTCTTATTTTCCCCTGACCCTTATTGGATAATCTCTCACCTGACAACGTCTCTAGGGTCTTATCATCATTCTTTGGAGAACAAGCAGCTACTTCTTCCTCAAAGACTCTAGCTCCTTCCTCTTTGGGAAATCTCCCACATGCTATGTTTCAGGACTGAATGTCCTGAGCACTAGGCTGAAGCCACCCCATTATTGACTCTTGACAAGTCATTATAAACTTGAATAGTAGGTATCATAGGGTCGGTCACCTTAAAAATTATTGATTCAGAAAAAGTTAGGACTGGAGCAAATATTAGAATTCATTTATTCATTTTACAGCTGAGGAAACTATGGCTCTCAGAGTCCCCAGATAGTGGACAATTGTAGGCAGTTCCCCAGAGTCACAGAGCCAAGACTAGAACCCAGTTCTTTTGAGTTCCTGACTGGTATACATTTTGTTCTCCCTTGTAACCTAAGGATCCCTTGGCCTTGCCATCAGACCTACTACCACACCTTGAAGACACTGGGGCCTTTCCTTCTGCCCTAGAGCTAAACTTTCTCTTTTATGTTATCTCCCTCAACCACAGTATAAGCCCTTTGTGAGCAGAGACTGACTTTTTCTATTTCTATCCTCAGTGTTTAGCACAAAGTAAGCACTTAACAAATGATTCTTTTTTAATTCATCCATTCCCTTCCTTGGCTTTTCTTCCCAGGGTTTCCCATGCCAGTCCACAAAGTGAGAATATCGGTTGTTTTTAATAAAAGAAGAAAAGTGAGAGAGAAGGGTAAAGGGGAAGAACTGAGCTTGGACAAGTCAATAAGTACTCAGGTTGCTGAACTATTCATGTCTTTGTAGCCCTAGCACTGTATCTCACAAATAGTAAGTACTTAATAAATGCTATAAATTGAACTGAATTCTTCCCACTTTCCATTAAAGGATTTCCAATTCTAAGAGAAAGAGGCCATGGGGTTGTCCTTAGGGAAATCTTCACCCTAGATTATAGGATTTGGGGAATTATAATAGACGATAAAGGTCATTTGGTTCAACTCCACTTTAGAAAAGTGGAAATTGAGATCCAGGGTGGTTACATGATTTGCCCAAACTTTTACAGACATTAAAAAGCAGAGCTGAACCTTGAAAATTGGCCTGCTGATTTTAAATTGTTTTCTTCCAAGACATCATGCTTCCTGTCTCCTTCCTGCCAGGACCCTTCCCAAACTCCTTTTTTTTTTACTCAAAGAGATTGTGCCACTGAAAGGAATCATCAGCCTTCCTGTTCTGTAGGTGATAGAGGCAATCAATCTCCTCTCAGTGTTGGAGCCCCTCATGTTCTGGATTCATTGACTATCCTTTCTTCTCCTGATTCTGTTGTGAATCCCTGGTTTGAGTCATTATCATAGAATAGCCAAGCAGAATTACTTTTTTTTAATTTAATTGTTTTTCAATTTTAAAAAATCTATTTTTTCTCTCTTCCACCTCCTCCATTTGGAAAAAGAAAATCAAAACCCTTGTCAAAATATTCAAGTCAAGCAAAACAAGTTCCCACATTGTCCGTTTCCGAAAAATACATGTGTCATTCTGCACCCTGAGCCCATCCCCTCTCTGGGAGGAGGTAGGTAGCACATGCCCTTATCAGTTCTGGAGAATCACGGCTGGTCAGTGCATTGATCTGACTTCTCAAGTCCCTCAAAGTTGTTTGTCTTTACAATGCTGTTATTACGTAAATTGTTGTCCTGGTTCTGCTCAGTTCACTCTGCATGAGTTCATACAAGTCTACCCATGTTTCTCTGAAACACACCCTACATCATTTCTTACAGCACAATGGTATTCCATTAGATTCATGTACTATAATTTGTTAAACCATTCCCCAATTGTTAGGCATCCTGTTAGTTTTCAGTTCTGGCAGCATTACTTCTGACAGATATGGGTCTGGACTGCTCTCAGGTTTCTTCATGGCAAGAGATTCTAGATGTCCATATCTCCAATGCCATATTTGTATTAGGGGAGGGGGAAAGGGAGATTCCCAGTGGACATCATATGGACATGCCCTGGCCAGGGTGCTGGGCTGGGCCTCCTGACTTGCCATCAGCTTTGCATCTCCTCTTTCCAGGGGTTGCCACTTACACGGACAAGCTGTTCAAGTTTCGGAATGGCCGCTGGGAGGACATCCTGAGTGACGAGGTCAACGTCCGTCGTGGGGTGGCCAGCCGTTTTGCCGGCCGCTCCGTGGCCTGTGTGGACAGGACGGTGAGTTGGAGGAACACTGAAAGACACTGTGTGGAAGGTTAAGGGAATAAGATGAGAAGATTAGAACGAGGGGCCAAGATGAAAATGTCCCCCCACCCCCACCCCAGGCATTCATCTTTGGAGATTTCCTTCTTTTCTTCCTATGTGCCCTCAGATGAGTCCAGTGAGTGCTGGATGTGAACTAGCAAGGACTGGCAGTAGAGATCCCAGAGCCCAGACACTCTGGGAATGAGAGGCAACATTGAGGGTCTCCCCACTCAGGTTCCTGCTATTACCCAGCTGGAGCCCCTCTCCAAGCTAGCTCTGCTGCTGCTGCTGCTGCTAGATTCTTAGTGTGGAGGTGATTTATGTCTTCTGTCACCCACTCCTTTGCTTTACCCTCCTCTACTTTATAAACAGTTATCACTAAATCAGGGGCCCCGCTGCTGCCTGGTCAGCTCACACATTCAAAGGGAGCAATCCCTGGGGACCCCACACTCTAGGGAAAGATTGTTGGGAGGGGGCAGCTTACTTCATAATCAAAATTACACAGAGGGGATTGGGGATTCAGCGTGAAACTTCACAGTAGGGGCCTCCAGGCCCGAGGAAGAGGCAGGTGCCAGGTATAAATATTTATTTCTTAACAAGCTGGTGCTGGGAAGAGGAGCCAAGCTGGGCTGTGAAGCCACATTTAGACCTGACCTGAATCCTTGCCACCTGGACTTCTGCCTGGCACAAGGTGATGGGAGAAGGGGGAGTTATCCCCGGAGCACAGCTCCAAGTCGTGAGGAGAATTGTAGGGAGCTGGGAGAGAGAAGGAAGACAGTATGTGGAGCGAGCCAATGCTGCAGCTCTGATTACTGCTTTGGGCCTCACTTCTCTCTCTTCCTCCTTCAGGTTTTTTCAGCTGGGCTAGGATGGTGAACTTTAGGGAGAGCTTTTTGGTGGTGTGTAAAGGTTAATCAAGAAAAAAAGACACGTTTTCTGGCCTAACAAGGTTTTCTGCACACAAAACAATTAAGCACAAGACAAAGACTGAGTCGGAATACTAAAAAAAAAAAATTCACCAAGAGTACATTAACATTAGCATAGCCAGTCCTTGGCCAGAAGTGTTCACCGCCTCTGTTCCCTCCAAATCACAGATCATAGACCCCTCCACACACACACACACACACACACACACACACACACACACACACACAAACCCCTTAAGACTGTCAAGTTTGCAGGATAAAAAAAAGGCTTTCTCCTTCCCTCTCCCCCATCCCATCCTCCTGCACCCACTCTTCCCTTAAGAGAATAGTCACTTTCACCGTCCAGCAAAGACTCCCCCAAAACCTGAGGAGTGAAGAAGAAAGGAGGGTAAAATATTTGGGTATGAAGGGAGAAGGTAGGCATGGAAGCCAAATGTACACAGCGCCTTCAGTAAAGAGAGCCTGGGCCACACTTGCTGGCTAGCAGCAGTGCTAACTGACATTTATAGGATGCTTTAAGATTTTCGAAGTGATTTACATACGTTATCTCATTTGAACTCCATAACAGCCCTGTCAAGTACTGCTGTCATCATACCCATTTTTGTAGATGGGAAAACAAGCACAGAAAGGGTTAAGTGACTTGTCCGTGGTCACACAAATAGTAACTATCAAAGGCTGAATGGGAAACCTGATCTTCCTGGTACTGCACCCAGTACTCTACCCCCTACTATACCATGGGCCCTGCTACGTGGATATAACTGAACAGTCCATTAGATTCACACGCTTCTCTCATCTGAACAAACACATGCTTATCAACCTCCTTCCCGGCTGTCTTCCCCATCACTGATGTCACTCCCTAGTAGGAATGCCATTTGGTGCCTCCTTATCCTCGTCCCCTGTCCCTGCGGCTCATACTGGTAATAAGTAGCAGAGCTAGAATTTGAACCAAGGTCCTTTGATCCATCATACCGCCTCTCAATGCCACCCCATCTTCGCAAACTTAATCCTAACTTTGTTCATTCTAATCCTTTGTTTTGTCCTGTTGCTTCCAGAATCAAATATAAAAGTCTCTGTTTTGTATTAAAAACTCTTCCTAACCTGGTCACTTCCTACCTTTCCAGTCTTCCTACCCCTTCCTCTTCACACACACTCACACTTGGTGATCCAGTGACGCTGATCTCCTTACTGTTCCTCTTACAAGACACTGATTATTTTCATTGGCTGCCCACCATCCGTGGAATGCTGTCTCTCATCTCCACCTCCTTGGTTTCCTTGGACTCCTTCAGGTCCCTGCTAAAATCCCACCTTCTATAAGATGCTTTGGGGACAGTGAGGTGGCACAGTGGTAGACTAGCAGGCTTGGAGTCAGGAAAGCCTGAGTTCAAATCTGGCCTTAGACACTTACTGGCTGTGTGACCCTGGGCAAGTCACTTAACTGTGTTCACCTCAGTTTCCTGATCTGTAAATTGAGCTGGAGAAGGAAACAGCAAACCACTCCACTGTCTTTGCCAAGAAAACTCCAAATGGGGTCGGGAAGAGTCAGACATGACTGAAAGGACAGAAAACAAAAAACAAGAAGCTTATCCTGATCCCCCTTAATGTTAGTGACTTCCCTGTGTTGATTATTTCCCAATTATCCTATCTCTCTTATTTGCACATGGTTGTTTGCGTGCTGGCTCCCACATTAGACTGTGAGCTCCTTGAGGGTAGGGACTGTCTTTTGCCTCTCTGTGTACCTCCAGTCCTTTGGCACATGGCACATAATAGGCCCTTAATAAATGCTTTCATTGACCTGCTATGTCCTGTACCTCCTGAAAACCTTTTACCATCCATCCTCTCATTCTCATCTGAATCGGATCATAAGATTAAGAGCTCAAAGGAACCTTAGCAATTATGTGATCCAATTCCTCCCTCGTTTTATAAGTGAAGAAATGGGTGCATTGGGAAGAGCTCTGGATTTCAAGTCAAAAGAACTAGATTCAAATGCCAGCTCCGCCACTTATTATCCCCCATAACCCTGGACATGTTACTTAAACTCTCTTGAGTTCAGTTTACTTATCTGTAAAATGAAGGGATTGGATTAGACAGACTTTGAGGTCCTTTCATACTCTAAACCTGTGATCCCATGAGTCTCAGAGAAGTTAAATGATTTGCCCAAACAAAACACACAGATAATCAATGACAGAGTTAAAATTTGAACCAGGCCTTGCATCCAAATCCATCACACAGTTCCTTGATCACAGACAGACTTTACCATCTCACTCCCTCCTCCCTTAATCAGACAGTTCCCTACTTGTGTCCATTCTGTAGCCAAAGACTCATTTTTTCTAACCTGTTTTTGAGCCCCACCTTATATCATTCCTCATGTCTGGAACAATCTTATCCCTAACTCTGCCACATCTTATTTCATCCACCTTTCATCTTCTGCCAAAAGCCACCCTTGATCATTAATACTAATAGTGCCTTATGCTTGTATGGCTTTTTCCCCTTTTCAAAGTATAACCACATTCACTGTTCCATTTTATCTTCACTGTGACTCTATGAGGTATGGAGGGGTTAATTGCATCCCTTTTAAGGCTGCATGGTGAAGAGGACGGAGTATTTTAGCCTTGAATTGGTGAATATCTGGCAAGAAGGGGATCCAACACCAGTTTGTTGAGAAATAAATATTCTGCCCCTGGTAGCTATTAGCTGTGTGACCACAGGCAAGTCATTTAACCCTTCTGAGCCTTAATTTCCTCATCACTCAGATGGTGATAATAGTTCCAACTTCATCAGACTATGATGAAGCTCAAATGAGATATATATATATATATATATATATATATATGTATATATATATATATGTATAATACACACACACACACACACACACATAGATATGAAAAGGATTTTTCAAACTTTAAAACACTGCATGTGTCAGTTACTATTAGTAGTTCTAGTACTGTAATAGTACTAGTACTAGTGGTGGTAATTTTGGAAAATGATTTGGAAAATGGTGGCCCAGAGAGGTTAATTGGTATGCCAACAAGGTCACACTGCTAGTTTGTTTCAGAGCTGGAAGTAGTTCAATTTAACAAGTCTTTTAATAGCATTTTATTTTTTCCAATTATATATAAAGACAATTTTTAACATTCAGTTTTACAAAATTTTGAGTTCTAAATTTTTCTCCCTCCCTCCCCTCCCCTTTTCCTAAGCAATTTGATATAGGTTATATATATGCAATCATGTAAAACATATTTCCATATTAGTCATGTTGTGAAAGAAGAAATAGACCAAAAAGAAAAAAAAACACAGAAAATAAAGTGAAAATAGGATGCTTCTTGGATCATTGTATTGCTGAAAAGAGCTAAGTCATTCATAGTTAATCATCACACAATGTTGCTGTTCCTGTATACAATTCAACAAGCATTTTTAAGCAGCTATTATGTGCCAAACACTATGCTAGACCTTGATGATACAAAAACCAAATGAAATACTCCCTGATCTCAAGGAGCTTACGTTCTAATGGGGGGGGAGGGGATGGACACATACACATACAAAATATCTACAAAAGAAATACAAAGTAATTTGGGGAGAACACTCACAACTAGGGTGTCAGGAGAGGCCTCACATAGAAGAGTTACTTGACCTAAGTCTCAAAGAAGGCTAGGGAACCCAAGGTCATAACAGAGTAAGAAGTCTGTGTGCCTTGCTACTCCAGGTCATGACTTACGTCCTTTGCTGCTGTCCTTCCCAGCACCAGCAAACCCACAGGCAAACATCTCCTTTTGAAAAGAATTGCAGAAAAGGACCCACATGTACAAAAATATTTATAGCAGCTCTTTTTGTGGTGGCAAAGAACTGGAAACTGAGGGAATGTTCATCAGTTGGGGAATGGCTGAACAAGTTGTGATATATGAATGAATGTAATGGAATACTATTGTGCTGTATGAAACGATGAACAGGCTGACTTTAAAAAAAAACCTGGAAAGACTTGTATGGACTGATGTAAAGTGAAGTGAGTAGAACCAGGAGAATGTTGTACATGGTAACAGCCATGTTGTGCAATGACTAACATTGATAGACTTAGCCCTTCTCAGCAATGCAAGGATCTAAGACATCTCCAGAGACCTCATGATGGAAAATGCTGTCCTCATCCAAAGAAAGAATTGTGGAGTTTGAATGCAGATCGAAGCATACTATTTGCTATTTTTTTCTTCTATTTTGTTTTGTTTCCTCTTTCTGGTGGTTCCTCCTATTGGTTCTAATTCTTCCTTACAACATGACTAATGTGAAAATATGTTTAATAGGAATGTATATGTATAGCCTATATCAGACTGTGTGCCATCTTGAGGAGGGAGGAGGGGAGGGAGGGGGAGAAACATTTTAAAACTCAAAAGCTTATGGAAGTGATTGTTGATAAATCAAAATAAATTATGAAAAAATAAATAAATAAATTATGAAAAAAAGGAAAAGAAAAGAATTACACCACTCAGGATTTTCTCTCGATAAAGGGCTGGATTTCATACTTGGGATTACTTTATAGCCTCTGATGCAGCAACCCCAAGTTCTGGACTCACATTAACCAGGTCCAACCATGGGATGCTCCTAAAAGTTATCACTCTTTTTCGCCCAATTGACCCCATCCAGAATTTTCTCTGGGCAATCTCAGACTATGGTTATCTTAGCTTCCACAGATGTTGATAAAAGGACCCTAGCCCAGATTCTATATGAGCACAAGTCCCATACAAGGACTACTGCTCTTCCTCTACATGCCTCTTCACTACCATAGACCCTTTCTGGTACCCTTATATTAATATGTACTAATTAACTTTATATCCATATTGTCTTGATTATTCCTCACTTCTATTGGATTGCAAATTCCCTTAGGAAATGAGGCAAGATAAGTGATAATCAAATACGGTGCAGCACCAAGAGATGTTTCAAAAAGGGACAGGTTGTTCTGGGCATGAGGAACTCAATACAATTCATTCTTCAGGGACTTAATTAAACATTTGTTGTGAGATTGATGCCCACAGAAAGGTGGAGGAAGTCAGCAACAACAATACTTTATCTCCTTTGACCCAGTTAATGCCGTTGTTCATTGTCAAATATTCATCGAGCACTTGGCTACATGTAAGGAGGCCCACTCCCATCAAAATTCTCCCCAAATGAAGAAATTTCATCCATGTGCAGGGATCAGGAGTAGCAGCAGTGGTCATTGTCATGAGAGTATAAAAGAGCAGAAATCTTCAGTAAATCCTGTAAGCAGGAGCAGCACGGAGCATGACACATTAAAGACACAATCTCTGTTTTCCCAGAGCTTATATATGGGTTGCTGGGAGAAGAAAATGGGCCCTTTCGCTCCTCCCCTGCTTCATCCATTAGTCACCTTAAAGTGGCTCATGATCGTCTTCCCAGGAGAAACTGGTTTAAAAGATTAGGGTGTAAAAGATGCAGCTGGTTGGCTGTGGAGGGGTTGGTGGGTGTATACATACTTCATACACCCACACAGTCCTGTAAGGCCATAATAAAAGATGTAGAAGAGATATAGAGGTATATAAAGTACATTAGTTGTCCTGAATTATTATTTTCCTTTTGATAGATCAGCCAATCCACAAATATTTCCTGAGCTTCTCCTGTGCTGGGTGCTAGGTGGATGGAGTAAGTTTAGCAGTAGTAGTTGAGAGAGAGAGAGAGAGAGAGAAAGAGAGAGAGAGAGAGAGAGAGAGAGAGAGAGAGAGAGAGAGAGAGAGAGAGAGAGAGAGAGAGAGAGAGAGAGAGAGAGAGAGAGAGAGAGAGAGAGAGAGAGAGAGAGAGAGAAGTTAAAGATGGAGAGTAGATATGATGTCCCAGGGGAGCTTGGGGGAAAAAGGGCAGAGCTTAGTGAAAGGTCCATAGTCAATGATGGAATAAGGGAGAGCTGATTCTTACAAAAAAGGCACAAATAGACTGAGGAAGGAAACTGTCGACCCTGCTCACCCCCTTCTCTTCCATTGCAGGGCTCTGGCCGCTACTCCATTTACATAGCCAATTACGCCAATGGCAATGTGGGCCCAGACGCCCTCATTGAAATGGATCCAGAGGCCAGCGATCTCTCCAGGGGCATTCTGGCTCTCAGTGATGTGGCTGCTGAAGCTGGGGTCAGCAAATACACAGGTAGGGGTACTAAGGGGGACAAGGAGGGAAGGAATGGGGGGGAGGGGATATTGTAGGGAAGAGTGTTGTACTTGGAGTCAGGAAGACCTGAGTTGAAATCATGTTTCTGAAATGATGATATGAATGATGATAATAATAATTGATCAGGGCAATATTGTCCACGGAACTCAGCTCCTACAAAGCTGAGTCCTACGAAGTCTAGCCTGTGGCTTGAGGAAGAAGAAAAGTACAGATTTGAATCTCCTATCCCATGTAAATGAGAAGGTGAAAGACGAGGGCCACAGATGATGAGCATGGATGAACGTCTTAGCTTAGCCCTTTTCTCGCCATAAGAGGATATTTCCAACCTATTTCTCACAAAGAGTGGGGATCCTTAGCAGGCCCTGGGGAGCCCCAAGCAAGCATTGGCAGTAAGGTCAGCTTGTCCAGTGCGACCATAAAGGGGAGGATGAGGTGCGACTCTTCCTAGGTTCCTTTCTCTCCGGGTCACAGCTGAATCTTAAATGATGAGTGATTAAGTTCTGTAGGAGAAAACCAACACATCACGCAAGCTATGGTTTAAAACATCTGTTATGGCCAAACAGCGGATGAAGTTACTCATTTACGCATAAGCAGTCAGGAGCTGAGTGCTAAATACCTGAGCCTCAGCAGAGCCCTGTCTAGGATAAGTGGGTTCAAAGAATTGTGTTCTCATTTCAAATCTCTACTTTCCCCCCATACGTGTTGGTAGATAGCGGACCTACTGGGAGTGGTCACTGACCAGTGAGGTTGTGTTGTTGTCCTTGTTAGCAGGGAGGCCTTTTTCTTATTCAACATGGTTGCTGACTAAACCCTTGCTACTTGTCACTGAATGACTGGTGACAGGTCTCTGCCCGAGTTGTAATCAGGCAGTCAGTCATCAACCATTTATGAATGGCTTACTATGTGCTAGTCACTGTGCTAAGTGCTGAGAATACAAGTAAAAGCAAAAAGGAGGACAGACAATTCCTGCCTTCAAGCACCTTACATTCTAATGAGGGAACATAACACATAAAAGGAAACTGGAGCAGGGGAGTGGGTAACTGGTAGGGGAAGGGTTTGATAAAGTCCAGAGTCTAGCCTAGAGAGGAATGAGATATGGATGGGCTAGGTACCCTCCTTAAATGGAGGTTCTGGAAGAACCAGCCAGTCAGAGGGAAAGACTGAAGGGATGGATGGTACTTCCAGTGTGTGAATTCCAGGCTTGGAGTGAGTTCAAAGGGTAAAGAGATTTCTGGGGCATGGTAGAGAAAGTCCAGGAATGGGTAACTCAAACCTAGTAGTCCAAAATTCCAAACGACTTATTACATTAACTTCAGCCAAACTAAGACCAATCCAGACTTTGAAAACAGAATTCTCATTAGAAACACTGCCAGTTATGCCTTTAAAATTGTATTACAATGTCTCTGGAGACAGGATGGGGTGAGGATAGAGCATGGGACTTGGATCCTGGAACCTGGGTTCAGATCCTGCTTCTGACACTCCCTAGATAATGTGACCACGGGCGGGTCATTTCATTTGTCTGAGACACAAGCAGCTGGCTGAGACTATACCTGATAGTAGGTGGTTTGTGAACTGGCTTCCTAACAGGACTCCCTGCCTGATTTCTCCCTTCTTTAATCCATTTTCCACTCAACTACCAAAGTGATTTTCCTAAAGCACACATCTGACTATGTCATTCTCCTACTCAATAAACTCCATGGACTCCCTATTAGCTCTAGGATCAAATGTAAATTCCTCTGTTTAGCGATGAAAGCTTGTAACGATTGGATCCCAACCTACTTTTTAAATTTTGACTCCTTTTTTTTCTTAGGCAATTGGGGTTTAAGTGACTTGCCCAGGGTCACACAGCTAGTAAGTGTCAGGTGTTTGGTCTGAGGCCAGATTTGAACTCAGGTCTTCCTGACTCCAGGCCCAGTGCTCTATCCACTGCACCACCTAGCTGCCCCCCAACCTACTTTTCTAGA
This sequence comes from Phascolarctos cinereus, assembly GCF_003287225.1. Classification (NCBI taxonomy): domain Eukaryota; kingdom Metazoa; phylum Chordata; class Mammalia; order Diprotodontia; family Phascolarctidae; genus Phascolarctos; species Phascolarctos cinereus. The sequence continues at coordinate 73,681,047 of NW_027555736.1, forward strand.
CGCTCATATTTTACTTTATTTCCCTTCATTTACCCCAGCAAATGACATGTCTTATTGTTCTTCATAAGTGATCTCTGGAAAGTAGCTAATGGTGTCAAACTCAAATAGAAATGTATCCCTGCAGTCTGCACATTGACTTAGAAAACCACAAATGAACATTATCTATGTTGTATTGTATTTTTATTTATTTTATTAAACATGTCCCGATTACATTTTAATCTGGTCTCAATGGATACAGCACTGAACTTGGAGTCAGAAAAGTATGGGTTCAAGCCTAGCTTCGGACTTTAGCTCTCAGTCTGGCCAAGTCACTCAATTTCTTTCAGCCTCAGTTTCCTCATCTGTAAAATAAAGATGATATTGGTACACATCTCACAGGGTCGTTATTGGAATCTCAAAGCCCTACATGTGATAATGGTGATGATGGTGGTGGTGGTCCTAGCTCCATCTCCTGTCTCTGTGATTCAGGACTGGCTGTCCCCTATCCCTGGAATGAAATCCCTCCTTACTTCCATCTTTTAGATTCAGGACTCAGCTACTGCCACCATCTCTCCATGAAGTCCTTCCTGATGCTCCCATCTGCCAATGCCTCCCCCCACAAAAAATGACTTTGTGTATACGCATCTATGTCCACATTGTCTCCCCATCAGAAGATAAGCTTCTTGAAGGGAGACCCTATTTCCCCTTTGTCCTCATATCCTCAATCCCCAAGCTGAGCATACAGAAGTTGCTTAATAAATGCTTATCGCTTGAGTGCCTGCAGGTGGAGGGAGTTCAAGCAGTGATGAAATCCCTGGCCCTTCACAAACATGGAAAATGAGATATCATCCCCCTGAGATATCATCCCCCTGCCTCCAGGCGTCTGGGCGTCTGTCATGTTTCTAAAGCTTTCCACGGAAAGAGATATCACTGCTTCCCAAGGTGGTAGTTATGTCTTCATCATCCATGTTTCTACCTCAGTAAAAGGGGGAAGATTAATTCCAACTGAGCTGACAAAGTTTGCGAGGACAAACTTACTAACAAATGACTAGCGGATGAAGGACTGTGCAAATCTAAAGCACCGTGAGCATGCCCAAAGATGCACGTGGGGATGCTCTGCAGGAAGGCTGTGTCAGTAATAAACCATATTTTCCCAAGAACGGAAAAAAAAAACAACCCTCCACAAACATGCAGAAGCATCAGCCCGACATTGAACAGTCAATTTTTCTGAATAGCTCCCAGTTCTGAGAAGAGGCCTAGCTCGGCCGTTTAAGTGACTTGATCTGCAAGAATGGCATGAGATCCTGGAAAATGATGAGATCGTCAGGGGGTGGATTGTAGGAAGGGCTGTGCATAAAAGGCTCTGTTAAAAGAATAAAGATCCCTGACTCTGAGAACTGAAAGGGACCTTGGAGATCATCCAGTCTAATATTCTGATTTGCAAAAGAGGAAACTGAGACCCAGAGAGTTAAAATTATTTACTGGGGGGGAGGGGTAAGAAATGGGGGCGGGGGAGTCAGATCACAGCTAGTTATCAGAGGAGCTGGGACTTAAATCCGGGTCTCCCAGCTTAGAAATCTTCCAGCGATGCCAGAGTTCCCTTCTAATTAAGAAGACTGGGGTACTTAAATAAGAACAGGATTTTTAAAAAAGCAAAAAATAGGACAAAGCCCCTTGGATAGGTTTGAACCGACTGGGCTGGTATTGATTTTAAGAGGCTTGGAAGATCAGGAACCAGGAGAACCAACAAGCTCCACGAGGGCTGAAACAGACTTGTGAGAGAGCCTAGGACTGGCTCCAGGGACACAGAGGGTCTTTGCAATGAGGGCTGCCCTGGCCTGGATGCCCCAGGTGTGAAGGGAGTGCCTGCCCAGCTTCAGAAAGGCTCAGAAAGAGGAGAGGGCAGCTGGGGTGGGGGGGCGCCACCGTACATGTTACAGCTGCTTCGTAGTGCCTTAAAAGCATCTGACTGTGAAGAGCCTGTACAGCCTTGGGAAGTTTCCTTCTCCCTGTCTGTATTCTCCAAAGTCATCATTGACCCCCCTCAAAGGCTCTCCCTTGTGACCCTTCCCAACTGTCTCTAAGCCATTGAGAAGGGGAGATGGATGAGGGCTACCTCCCATCTCCTTTTCCGTTTGAAGGTGGCATGTATTTCCCTTAAAGAGCAGGGGTTTCTGGCAGGCAGCGGCGTGCCTCAGGTATGGATTTTAAGGGTACCTTGGCCATTAGGATGTGAGTAAAGTTTAGATGGAATACTTTAAAACATCTGGCTAAAGCAAACAGCTTCGCCTGCAAGCCCCAAGAAGGGAAAACGGAGTAGAAAATGTTCCGTGGGGCTTGTGTTTTTTAGGACTGTGCCACAGGCCCTGAGGAGTTAAAGATAATGTCATCCCTGCTTTGATAATACCTCTGAGCTGGATGGCTTGGAAGGAAGCAGGCCGTGAGCTGCTATAGGGAGAGAGAGTCCCAGTGTCCCCAGAGCATGCATGAAACATGCCCAGTCCTGCAAGAGGAGGGACCTGAAAGGGTCAGTGAGGAAGACGTGGCTAGTTAACTGCCCTGCCCCCCACATCTGGAAATGAAATGTCTCGCTGACCTCAGGTGATGGAGAGGTAGGTAGAGGACATCGTGGAGCCCCTGAGGAGCCTGTCAGGGTCTTGCTTGACTTAAACAATCTGATTGAGGGCATCCAGCCCTTTGGGGATCACTGATCACCCCTCCGTCAAAGCACAACTGGGGTGGGGGTGGGGCAGAAGCCTCTCCAGATTTACAAGCAAGGCTGTCTATGGTCACACTGTTGGCACACAGTGCCATCTAGTGGCCATCCAGCCAATTCTCGAGGGAGTTGCATGCCCTGGGGGAGGGAGCATTTGTCCCATAGCAAAGAGAGCCCAGAGGCCATTTGCTAGGAAGGATAGTAAGGACACTTTGCCCCTTACCTATCTGGAAGGCCAGGAGATAGCTCCCAGGCACGGATGAGAAATGGGAGCCCCAGAACTCCCCAGCCACAGAAAAGCCTCTTGGGACCCCGCTCACAGCCACTGCCTATTCCCCGAGCCAATAGCTTTCTCTCTCCTCCTCCAACCAGATTCAGCCTTTCTCATTTTCCATCTTCCTTGACCAAACTTCTCCTTCCGCCCACCCCCAAATCCCCCTTCCACTGGGCTCAGACTATTTAGGGAGCATCTGCCCTGGATGAAAGGTGGTGATTAAAGGAATCTTAAAAGAAATTTAGAAAGAAAATGAAAGTGGATTTATGATGTTGGGTGGGGAGTTTTGCCGCTGGCTGGGAGCAGGGCTGAACAAAGGAGAGGGCAGATCTGATTTATAGGAAGTCATTATTGGAAGAGATGGAGATGCACATAGCCCAGCTGAGGCCTCCCTGCTGCTCTGTTATCAGTATCAGTCCAGAGGAATGACCAAGGACAGAGGCACCAGGACCAGGAACACCAGGACCCCCTCCTTCCCTCTTCTCACCCTAGCCACCGCAGGCAGCTGCGTAATTATAGTGCCACCAGCTTCAGAGCTGGAAGGGGACCTTAGGGACTGTCTATCTTCTGGTCTATCCTCTTCACTTTACAGATGAGGAAACTGAGACCCAGAGAGGTTATGCCTCTTGCTCAGGGCTGCTTAGGTTAAAGAGTCGCAAAGCCCTTCAACGTAGTCTGTCTTCTTGCACACAGGTTTAGGAATCACCCTCTCTCCTGTTGCATTGACTAAAGAAAAGTGATAAATATGTAATGCTCCCCTCACTTTTCCTTCACTGTCTTACAGACACATGCTGCAGAGAGAGGATGGATAGGAGTGATAGGTAACATTTATTCTCCTAGGTAGTTGTTTTACCTCCCAGGGCTATAACCAAAGGGAATATTCTTGCCATGTAGACATCACCACCCTCTACCCAGTCTCTAGGATGGGGACACAGATATCCTAGCACCAGAAGGCCATTTTTCTGCCTTGGGAAAGCCAAGATACAGCTAAGGGGCTGATTGTCACTCCCTCTGCTCTCTTCTTAGTACTTTACTCTCCCTTCGTCAGCTTTTCCCAGTACCATGAAGTTCTGTTTTCATGATCTCCTATGGGCCGTCATAAGTCTGTAATCATGGACTCTTTCAAGGTCATTTTTTTTTCTCTAGGGACCCATCTTATTAATCCCAGAGTAGACAGTAGGTTTCCCCTAACAATTCCAAGGTTCTTGAAGGGAGTCAAAGTCTGATCAGTGCTTCCAAATACTCTTATCCTGCTAAATTCCTTTTGAATAGTTCCTGTTCTTTTTTTTTAAATTTTTTTTTCCATATGTTTTTGAGTTGAAAATTTTTTTCTCCCTTTTTCTCCCCCCCCACCCTCCCCAAGACGGCACACAATCTGACATAGGCTTTACATTTACATACCCATTAAACATATTTTCACATTAGTGAAGTTGTAAGTAAAAATTAAAACCAATAGGAGGAACCATCAGAAAGAGGAGACAAAATTCAACTTAAGGTAAAATTAAGTGAGAGCAATTCGACTTCCATAGTTCTTTCTTTGGATGTGGACAGCATTTTCCATCCTGAGGCCTCTGGAGATGTCTTAGATCCTCATAATGCTGAGAAAGGTTCAGTTTAACGATCTTAGTCATTGCATAAGGTGGCTGCTATTGTGTACAAAGTCCTCTTGGTTCTGCTCACTTCACTCAGCATCAGACCATATAAGTCTTTCCAGGTTTTTCTGAAGTCAACCTGTTCATCATCTCTTATGGCACAATAGTATTCCATTACATTCATATACCACAACTTGCTTAGCCATTCCCCGATTGATGGGCATCCTCTCAATTTCCAATTCTTTGCCACCACAAAAAGAGCTGCTATGAATATTTTTGTACATGTGGGTCCTTTTCCCATTTGTTTGATCTCTTTGGGATATAGCCCTAGAAGTGCTATTGCTGGATCAAAGGGTATGCACATTTTTGTAGCCCTTTGGGCATAGTTCCAAATTGTTCTCCAAAATGGTTGGATCATTTCACAACTCCACCAACAATGTATTAGCGTTCCAATTTTCCCACATCCTCTCCAACATTTATCATTTTCCTGTTTTGTGGTACCTCAGAGTTGTTTTGATTTGCATTTCTCTAATCAATAACGATTTAGAGCATTTTTTCATATGACTATAGATGGCTTTAATTTCTTCATCTGAGAACTGTCTGTTCATATCCTTTGACCATTTATCAATTGTGTGAATAGTTCCTGTTCTTTATGGTCAGTCAACAAGAATTTACTAAGTGCTTACTATGTGCCAGGTATTGTGCTAAATAAATGCTGGGATATAAATACAAGCAAGAAGAAAGTCTCTGCAGAAGGAAAGCTGAAAAGGAAGCTGAAAAGAGGAAAGGGGCTGGGGGTATCTTTGAGAAGTTGAGAATGCCACATGGTGAGAAATGAAGACAAGGCTGACCTGGGCACCCTATCCAAATGGAGGCTCTAAGGTAGAAGTCATCTAATAAGAGGGGGGATTGTAGAGGCTGAAGATCCCTAGCAAGGTGGGAATTGCAGGGTTGGAGTGATCTTCCTGGATGAAGAGGTTTCTAGGGCATGGTATCAATGTCTGGAGAGCAGCCTGAAATGAGAGAAAAACGAAGCCCAGCATTTGCTGCAATTTCCGTTGCACCCTTGGCATTTCCCTGTAGTCTCTCCTCCTTCCTTTCCAACTCACCCCTCCCATCCAAGGGTTGGGATTTAGGTTCCCAAAGTTGTCCCAGACACTCCCTCCTCGATCCTTAACCCCTCAGTCCTTTATGTTGAGAACTGAACTACCTACCCTTGGATTGGGTTGCATCTGCCTTTACAGAATGTAAGTATATTAGATGCTCTATGTTATCTGGGAATCATTGACTCATAATATTGGAAAGGATCTTAGAGGTTACCTTCTCTACCTCTTACGTAGTGGGGGCATTAATTCCTCCCACAACATACTTGAAAAGTAGCCATACAAGTTCTGCCTAAAAATTTCCAGTGATAGTCAACTCACTATCTTACCAAATATTTCCTTCCTTGGTTGGATAGCCTAATGGTCAAAAATTTTTTCCTTATATTGAGCCAACCTCTTGTCTTCCTATAATTTCCACCCAGTCAGCCCTAATTTTACAGACTAGAGCAGAGAGTGTTAGACAGAAGGAACCCTCGACATCCTTTTGTCCACAGAGTGGATAGAGTGCTGGATATGGAGTCAGGAAGGCCTGAGTTTGAATCCTATACCCCATTCAGGCAAGTCACTTAACACCTCTGTGCCTCAGTTTCCTCATATGTAAAATGATGAACGTGGACTCATTAGCCTCTGAGGCCCCTTGTAGCTCTAAATCTATGCTCCGCAGTCCCTTCATTTTATAAAGGAGTCAAAGTCCCACAGGGTTCTTAAGTGCCCATTCATAGTCATACAGCACACAACTGACAGTGGACAGTGGCCTTTTTGTATTTCAAATTCAGGGCTCTTTCCATGACATCACACTGCCTTTCCTTTTAGACCCACACAAATAAGCCTAATCCTTCTTGTATCATTTGGAGTCAGCCCTTCAGATATTCCACAGGATCATTCATTTAGAGTTGGAAGGGGTCTTAGAGATCATTTAATCTAATTCCCTCATTTTCCAGATAGGGAAACTGAAGACAGGTGTCATTTCCCCTTCCCCCTGCACTACCAAGTCTCATCTTCTCTTCTCATCTAAATATCTCCTGTTCCTTTATCCAATTCTCATGTGGCACATTTTCAAGAACTTTCCCCATCCTGCCTGCCTTCCTCTCAACAAAATTCTCTGTGTTGACATCGCTCTTACAATGGATCCCACAGAACTGAGCAAAGTATTCCTGATGTGGAATGAACCCCTCCCCCAGTGTGGTGTGGGGTTGAATGAGCAGCAAAACCTCAAATTCCTGGGAATATCACAATGCTATTTATATACTGCCAAGCCACACCCCAGCAGACATGGTCCAGGCAGGGATGCTTCAGAGCTTCTCATCCCAGAATAGGCTCCTTTTGAAGCTTGAACGAAGCAGCTTTAGGATGAATACAAAAAGCATTACTTTATACAACAGGCCATGTTATTGTTGAGACATTTCAGTCCTGTCCAACTCTTCTTGACCCCATTTGGGGTTTTCTTGGCAAATATACCAGAGTGGTTTGCCATCTCCTTCTCCAGCTCATTTTACAGATGCGGAAACTGAGGCAAACAGGCCATAGATGTACAGAATTCATTTGTCTAAGAGGGCTGACAAAAATGATAATGGAATCTTTTATGGGAGATCATGACAGTTGTCTGATGACTCCTAGAAAACAAGAATGTTTTCTAGCAAGAAGCCCTAACAAGAGCTGGGAAGAGCCTTAGAACATAGAATATTAAAACTAGAAAGGGTTTTTGAGATCATCTCCAGCAATTCTTATCCTGGAACCAGTGAACTTAAAAAAAAATTCTTATAACTGTATTTTACTTTGTAGTCTTATATATTTTATTTTATGCATTTAAAAAGATAATTCGGAGAAGAGGTCCATGAGCTTCCCCAGACTGCCAGAAGGGTCCATGACACTAAAAAGGTTAAGAACCCTTACTCTAGTTCCACCCTCTCATTTTATAAGTGAGAAGGCCAGTAGTGCTCAAAAATTAGAGATATGACCCTCCCCCCACCAATAGACCAATATTCCTTTAATAATTCACTATGGAGCTGTCATCCATGGACTTATTAAACCCTAGGGCATGTGACTATTGATGGGGAGGGGTGTAGATAGATGTGAAGGAAGAGGAAGAAAAGTTCTGGTTAAAGATTTTGGCTGAATAAGTGTTCCTTGCCATTGACTAAGCAGGAAGTAAAAGTTTAAGGATGTGTCTCAGACTGGTAGATACTAGCTTGAAGCGAACTCAAATATTAATACCGGCAAACATGGAAATTCATGCTGAGATGACAGAAAAGGGACCACAGAGACCCAATTGCTCACTGTGCAGTCTCTACTGCAGCCCCACTTCCACAGGCTAGTGCAGATGCCTGAGAGGGCAGCACCACACGTGTGGCGCTCACCTGCTTCTGGCTGGAGTTGTGAACTTGCCAAGGAGGCGGTGTGGGTAACATCTCTGTTATGGTCCTGTTGCCATGGCAATAAATTGTCACTAATTAGTAGTGTGGTTACCATGGCAATTTCTAGTAATTACAGGTTACAAATGGTGCAAGGCTTCAACCCAACCCAATTAGTTAATTAGAAAGATTTAGAAATTTGTCCAAAAGGGAAATAACCTGCTTTGCAGAAAATGAAGAGAATGTGTCACAGCTTGGGGCCAGAGGCAGAGGGGAAATTGGAAGATGCCAACACCAGGGGATATAATGGATTTTCTCTGCAGTTAGTCCCTGGGCAGTACCAGCATTTCAGAGGGGCCTAGCCTCTAGACTAAGGTTTCACCATTGATATCCAGGCATTGGCCTGAGCTGAGCACTGTCTCCTCTTGGCCTGGGCAAGGCCTCAGCATCTACCATTTCTGAAGGAGGAGGCTGAGCCCTGGCACCAGCAACAGCATCCTTTGCTGTTGGTCTAGAAAAGTAAAGCCTAGAACCTTTATATTTGCCATAGTCTACACTATAGTGTCTGTGATTAGAGAATTGGTGCTTACCTGTTAAAGGCACTCCGTGAGAGCAGTTTGAACTTGTGTGTTGCTTGTTCCATCCTTAAAGGTTTAATTAGATTATCAGTGAGAAATCAAAAGGCACAGGGCCTAGAATGTTAATGAAGAGCTTGTTATGAGAACATTAAACCCTGCAGTCCCAGGTGGCCCTGACACCCTCATCCACATGGGCAGCCTATATAAGTGCTATTTTCAAAGACAAAGTATGCGACTGTTCTTTCCTCCAGGAATGTCTTCCCAGACATCTGGAACTGGGAGTGTCTCCATCTCAAATTGGCAAAGTGACCTCAGACAAGGTGTTACCCCATCTGGAGGGGATGAGTTGTGATCTGTCACTCCGTATCAGCAGATGCCCTGAGCTCTGGTTTATAATGCAGTCAGACCCTTGAAAGGTGAACCCAAGATGAAGTATCTCAGGCCTGTTCTGGATTGGTCTACCCCCCCTTCTCTCCCCATCTCCCTATCATGCCTGAGGCACTCTGCTGAACTGATGGGAACAGTGTGGGGGGAGCACTCCTGGCTTGTGTTCATTCGAACAGTTTGCCAAGTCATTTTCCTATTTCCATATTACATCATTTTTCACATCTGGGATGCTTTAAATTGAACCTGTGTGGAGAAATACATGGATTAAATCAGAGATTCTTAGCCTTTTTTGGGTCATGGATTCCTATGGCAGTCTGGTGAAGTCTATGGTCCTTTTCTCAGAAGAATGTTTTAAATGTACAGAATAAAATAGATAGGATTACAAAGGAACCCAATTGTGTTGAATATAGTTATCAAAATATTTTTAAAGAGTTTGTGTGTCCTAAATTTAGCACTCTTGGATTAAATTATGTTCCATGTCTTCATGATTCTATGACCTGCCCAAATTCACCCAGCTCTATAGGGGTAGAGCAGGACTGCAGACCCACAGTAATTCCCCCAGAGGACACAGGTTATCTTCTTCCTTGGAAAGAAGGCATGGAATCATGGCATGGAAAGATACCTTCTAGATCTGATAATCTTCTTTTTATAGGTGAGAAGACAGGCCCAGAGAGGAGAGATTAAATGATTTTGTTCTCATTCTCCAGCTCCTTAGGTTTAAGTGTCCCCGTTCAACACTGATTTAGAAGTGTTATGGTGATCAGGGAGAGAAAACATTCACACCTGTATTAATTTCTCCTAATGTCCCTTCTTGGGCTTTTTCCACAGAGACTTGGGGAAAATAACCAGTTAGAGAAAATCTCTTAGCTGGTTCTTTTAAATTCACAGACCTAGCAGAGACCTCAAATACCATTTCATCTGATCCCTTCATTTTATAAATAAGGAAATTGAGGCCCAAGGAGATTCCAAGGTCACACAGGTAACAAGGGTGAGAAGTAGGATTTGAACCCAGGTCCTCTGACTCTAGAGACAGAGCTCTTTCCTCTAAACCATGCTGCCTCTACGCTGGAGTTGTCAAGAGTCTAGAAGCTTCCTTCCATCTCCCTGACCCCATGATGTGGATAGGTCTTCTAATGGAATATTAGTATCCTTTACTCCCCTTGAGTCAACAAGCACTTATGAGCATTTATCAATCCACAGATTAATCAAGAAGCACTCATGCATTATGGGCCGGGCACGGTGCTAAGTCCTTCTAGAGGTACAAAGTGAGCCAGGCTGCTGTGTTAGGTGCAGGAGAAAAATACAAAAGAGGAACCATTCTTGCCCTCAGGAAGCTTGTGTTCTCCTGGAGGGAAACAGTGTGGACATACAGAAATACACAATTATATATGTATATATACACACACACACAAATATACACATATATGTTATATGTATACATACACACATATATGTTCTATATATGTACACACACAAAGTGATTAGGAGGAGTGGGGTCTGGGTGGCAAGAGCACCAACATCTGGTAGAGTGGAGGTGGAAACAGAAGATGCCTGTATTGACAAGGTGTGGCGCTCCATCCTAGCCTTTTGGAAATTGAGGGATTCCAAGAGAGCCTTCCCAAGATGAGGGATCTCATGTACAAAGTTAACGAGAGTAAAGATGGGACATCTTACATGGAGAGCATAAGGCAGTCCTTGTTATGGCAGGAATGTGGAGTGCTTGAAAGGGACTCATATGAAATCAGCATGGAAAGACAGTTGGGGCCAGATTGTGAAGGGCTTACAGTGGCCAACAGTGCAGTTCTCTATTCTTTCCTAGAGACAACAGGGAGGCTGTGAAGCTTCTTGAGGAGGCGAGAGGCATAGTCAGAGCTGTGCTTTAGGGATTGCTATTTATTTGGCTGCTGTGTGGAGGATAGATTGGACAGAAGGCCTAGGCCAAAGTCAGGGAGAACAGTTTCTAGGCCATTGCAATGATGACACAGGTCCAAGCTAAGGTGGTAGGTAACATGGCCCTTCCCCTCTTTTCAACAGTCTGAACACTCTGCTCTCTCCTAGGGGGCCGAGGAGTCAGCGTGGGGCCCATCCTCAGCAGCAGTGCCTCCGACATTTTCTGTGATAACGAGAATGGACCTAACTTCCTCTTCCACAACCAGGGCGATGGCACCTTCATTGACGTGGCCGCCAGCACTGGTGAGTGCAATCTATTCAGCCCCATGTCATCAGGGTATGGGGCCCCGGCCGATGTTCACCAGTTCCCCATGGCTCAGCTCTTTCTCATAAACATCTTCAATTCACCAGGCAGTTTTCAATGATTCAGTTCAATTCACTGAGCATTTATTTTATACCTACTGTGTGCACCCCACAATAAAGACACTGAACTTCAAAGTTCCTGCTTCCTTAAAGCTCATATATGGGCATGATCCCCAATGCCTTCTTAGAGTTCTATAGGTTCTTCTGGGTCCTGATCACCACCTCCCTCATCACTTCTCCCTTATCTCCTCCCACACACCTTTCAAACCCACCTTCTTATCTAATCCAGCCCTCCATTCCTCTCCAAACCTCTCTCTGCTGTTCTGCATGATGACTTTCCTGACTCTATCCAACTTTGAGTGCCCTCCTGCTCCCAAACCACCTTGTATTTAACCACTTTACATTTATTTGTATTTATTCTCTATATTTAGTCTTATGTACTTTAGTCCTTATTCATTTACATATGTACTTGTGTCCCCCATTAGAATCTATACTCCTAAGCAGGGACTGAGTCATTCTTGGTACTCAGATCCCTGGGGTTCCTGGAACATGGAAGGCACATACAAAATGCTTATTGATTGATTGATGACCCGCTGCTTCTCCTAATCCTGGTTCACTGATATAATGCCCCTTCCTCTAGAGTTCCTATGCATAGGAAAGTCTAGCCACCTGATATATAAGTTCACCTCCTTCTTGGAGACAGGTCGTATAGGAAGGACTCTGACCTTAGATAACGAAATTAGAGCAGGCAACCTGAGTCAGCACCCTAAAGACAGGAAAATCTCCTTTCACAGAGCTACTGACTTCAGTGCTCTCTTTCTGCTTGAAACTCCTTGGCAGAACAAACAAAGCCAATGCAACTAAGATTAGAAGGAAGGTAGAAAATTGGGAAAGAATTCTTACAACCAGTCTCTCTATAAAGGCCTCATTTCTAAAATATATGGAGAATTAAGACAAATTTATAAGAACATAAGCCATTCCCCAATTGATAAATGGTCAAAGGATATGAACAGACAGTTCTCAGATGAAGAAATTAAAGCCATCTATAGTCATATGAAAAAATGCTCTAAATCGTTATTGATTAGAGAAATGCAAATCAAAACAACTCTGAGGTACCACATCACACCTATCAGATTGACCAACATGACAAAACAGGAAAATGATAAATGTTGGAGAAGATGTGGGAAAATTGGAACACTAATACATTGTTGGTGGAGTTGTGAAATGATCCAACCATTTTGGAGAACAATTTGGAACTATGCCCAAAGGGCTACAAAAATGTGCATACCCTTTGATCCAGCAATAGCACTTCTAGGGCTATATCCCAAAGAGATCAAACAAATGGGAAAAGGACCCACATGTACAAAAATATTCATAGCAGCTCTTTTTGTGGTGGCAAAGAATTGGAAATTGAGAGGATGCCCATCAATTGGGGAATGGCTGAGCAAGTTGTGGTATATGAATGTAATGGAATACTATTGCGTTATAAGAGATGATGAACAGGTTGACTTCAGAAAAACCTGGAAAGACTTATATGGTCTGATGCTGAGTGAAGTGAGCAGAACCAAGAGGACTTTGTACACAATAGCAGCCACCTTATGCAATGACTAAGATTGTTAAACTGAACCCTTCTCAGCATTACGAGGATCTAAGACATCTCCAGAGGCCTCAGGATGGAAAATGCTGTCCACATCCAAAGAAAGAACTATGGAAGTCGAATCACTATCACTTATTTTTACCTTCTGTTGAGTTTTGTTTCCTCTTTCTGATGGTTCCTCCTATTGGTTTTAATTTTCACTTACAACTTCACTAATATGAAAATATGTTTAATGGGTATGTAAATGTAAAGCCTAAGTCAGATTGTGCACCATCTTGGGGGGGGGGGGAGGAAGGGAGAGAAAAATTTTCAACTGAAAAGCATATGGAAGTGATTGTTGATAAATCAAAATAAATTAATAATAATAAAAAAAAAGAAACTCCTTGGCAGAGACCCAACCTGATTAGGACCCAGCCGATACCATGACCTTTGCCCTCACCTTCCTTTATTCTTGGATCTTGAACAAACCTAAGATCACAGGTGAGCTTCCTGACCTCCCAGCAGAAGCTGACCTTTCTCATTGCCAAGTTCAATTTTTGACTCTTCTCTGGCAGCTAATTTTTCTCATCAATGAGAAATCATAAAGCATTAAAAAAACAAAATAAACACCTGAAAACCTGAGGATCTGATAAGGTGCTAAAGAGATGGAAGCTGAGGGGAATGAAGAAGTTGGAACAGGGAGTGGGTATCAGGCAGGGAGGAGAGAGGAGAGGTGTTAGTCCCATAATTGAAAGTTGGAATGATTGTGGGATTTAACAAGACATGTCAAGAGGGCATTCATCACCCAAACAGATGCTGCAGTGAAATGCGGCTTTGGTGCCTATTATTTCTGTGAAAAGGAACCGTCTCCTTGTCAAGGTGCCTCGTAGATGGGAGAGAAATGGGCTAACGCAGAAGGCCACAGGCATTTGGGGCTGGGAAGTTTCAATGGAAAATTAATGGCGTATTAATCCTGGAGGCTGTTGAATTTGACCCCCGTTACCTTCCAAATCGATGGCTTCCAGGTCTGGCTCTGCTTCCCTGTCTCCCCCAAACCGTGCTCCTTCCTTTCCTATGAGAGGTATTAGCTGTAGCTTTTCCAGGTGTTTGACTGCTCAGACCTTGTTGTGGTCCGCTGCTGGATGGTCGGGGTCTATTTCAGTTTTAAACAGGGTTTCCTGGAAGAATCAGTTAAGCCCAATCAATGTTGAAAGTAATAGTCCATTTTATTTGTCACACTCAAGGGAAGGCCTTGTTACTGAACTGGAGACACCCAAGGAGGACAAAGGAGAAGTAAGGGCAAGAGGGAAGTGTGTTGAGACTGGCTGCCCCTCTTGGGCATGACCTTCCAGGCTAGGACAGCCCCACCAGCCCTCTATGCAGAGGCTAGGACCGACCCCTCCAAAGTGGGGCTGCTAAGGCCAGGCAGGGATGTTGTCTGGTAGCCTCGGGCATGATGGGCTACTCAGAATACAAGGAGGGAGGGAGTCCACGATGATCTTGACAGAGAACTTGGCGCGTGACTACATCAAATCCTTGCTGAGACTCCAGAATCCAGCCTCACTCCATTCATCAGGACACCTTCCTGATCAGGATAATTCAGGTGCTCTATGGAGAGGCAAACGGGACCTACTCTGGCAAGCCCAATTGCCTTCTCACCTTTGAAGTCATTGACAAGTGCCAATCACGTTTCTAGACCAGAAAATGAAATAGGAAATCCTAATATGGGGAGTTCCAGAAAAGGGCAGGGCAGGAGGAAAGGGGTGCACCCAGGGCATAGACTGTTGCATAGAGCACAGTGATTTTTCTAGACTACAGCAGACCTCAATCGTGCTACAGATGGTCCAGAGGGAATATTGATTTCCTGACCTTTCATGTAGAGGGCAGGTAGGCGATCCTAGTGTGGGGTGGTCAGCCCCAGCCTAGGTGCAGGCAGTCTTAGCACCCTGCCCCAACTGGCCTTATCTGCCCTATGTGCAGATATAACTAGATATCTCTAGTTAAGTCTCAAGGCCTGTCCTTGAATGGGACAAAGAAAATGGCCTGCTGCTTTCTGGATTCATTGGACTCATCTAATTTCTTCCCTGGATTCCTTTAGCTATGACCTCCAGATACCAAGGTCCCGTTATTCTTTTCCTATCCCACCCTACCTTTCATTGTCCCAAAATACCTTAAACTCCAAGGAGTAGGATGACATCCACTCCAATCTCAGAAAAGTCTAGAAAATGTCAGTTTTAGAGAATGGCAGCCCTGGTCTACTCAGCTCTACCAAAGCCTTTAGGAAATGTGTGCTTGTAATGGGCTTGCTAAGAGGTCTGGCCCTTCCTGCTAAGCAAGCTTCCCTCAGTCAGCCAGGACAAGCCAGCCCTTGGCTTAATGGGGTGAATTCTTAAACATCAGAAGATGTGAGTTCAAATCCAGGCTGGGCTACTTCCTAGGCATTTGACAATAGTGAATCAGTCAACAAACACTTATGAAGCACCCACTATGTGCCAGGCGCTATGCTAGGCACTGGAGACACAAAGACCTAAACTGTCTCTGCACCTTAGTTCTCTTACCTGTGAAATAAGGGGACTGGGGTAGATAATCACTAAGAGCCCTTCTAATCCAAAAAGAGAGATTGGTCTGATAATCTATACTGTAAAACAAAGTAAAGAAAATGAATAAAGAAATACAAAAAAAAAATCTTATTCCTGAGCCTCCTAGCAGCCAGGAGTCCTGGGTACTGCCCAGTAGGAATCTCTACTCACCCTCTCTTCAACATTCCAGGTGTGGATGACCCACAGCAGCATGGGCGTGGTGTAGCCCTGGCTGACTTCAACAGGGATGGCAACGTGGATATCGTCTATGGCAATTGGAATGGCCCCCACCGCCTGTATCTGCAGATGACCACTCATGGGAAGGTCCGCTTCCGGGTAAGCAGGTCGGGGTCCCTCTCTCTCTCCCTCCCTCCCTTCCTTTGAAACATAGTGGTAGAGCCCTAGGGCAGCATCATGGTGTGATGGGCAGCTAGGTGGCACAGTAGATAGAGTGCCAGGCCTGGAATCAGGAAGACTCATCTTTGTGGCTTCCAATCCAGCATCAGACACTCACTAGCTGTGTGAGCCTAGGCAAGTCACTTAACCCTGTTTGCCTCAGTTTCCTCATCTGTCAAATGAGCTGGAGAAGGAAACGGCAAACCACTCCAGTATCCCTTTCAAGAAAAAAGCTGAATCAGATGGGGTCACAGAGAGCCAGGCATGACCGAAAAATGACTGAACACCAACAACGAAGAAATGGCTTCAGGACGAGAGCTGGGTTGGAATCTCCACTCTACTACTTCCTAACTGCATAATCTTGGGCAAGTCATTTGCCCATCAGTTTCCTCATCTTTAAAATGAAGGGAGGGAGGGTTGAAGCTTGGACCCAGAGTTAAGAAAATGCACCTCCTTCCTTTCACTGAAGAAGCAAGAAACAGTGGAATATTCAATTTACCATCAGTCGTCACCCATGTGTTGGTTGCTTTGCTGAACGGCCTTTTTCTTCTCCATTAATCTTTGTTACAAGGGAACGAAATAACATATGTAAGGCACTTTGCAGTTTGCAAAGTGCTATATAAATTCTAGTTACTATTATTATTACTGCTACTAATAATAAGAGAAGGTTTGCTGTGTACAGGAGGTAGGGAGGGTTATATTTTTGGAAATGAATCTAATTCACATGATATAAAAACAGAAGGCATCATTAAAAATTTTTAAATAAAATTAAATATATCAGGAAATTTCCCTATATCTATAAAAAAAAATGAGAAATTTGAATGAGATGATGTTTAAGGCCCCTTCTAGATCCTGATTTCTTCTCTAATAGAAGATGCTGACAATCCCTCCACACCAGCTCCCATCACACAGAGAATAAGGCCTGGCCACTCTCCCAGACCCATTGACAGCTTCAGTTCAGATAATGATCAGAGGGAGACAAGCAGGCCTCAGGCCTTCTCGGAGGCTCCATCACAGGGCCACAGAGAAGGAACAAATATCTCAGCCCAGTGGGCAATGATGGGTAGGCATCATGATGAGCACTGTCCTGCGCTTTCTATGGAAAGGTCTCCTTTCTAGGGATCTTCTGGGAAAGGAAATATCCAATTCCCTTCCAGTTCTCAATCCCAGAAAACTCAGAATCAGGAAGGGAAGCGCATTATTTTGAAAGCAGTTCCTTCCACCTGGGGAGAAAATTTTGTTGTGATGAAAATAGCACAATTCAAAACGATTTTGTGGCCTCAGTGCCTATGAGACGAACTTTGGGCTTTTTTTTGGTAAAGGGAAGTGTGGGGTTCATAAGGGCAGGTGAGTATGTCCCTTGACAAGAAGATTCTAGAAAAAGTCCTGCCCCTACCCCATTCTCATTCTCTCTCTCTCTCTCTCTCTCTCTCTCTCTCTCTCTCTCTCTCTCTCTCTCTCTCTCTCTCTCTCTCTCTCTCTCTCTCTCCCCCTCCCTCCCTCCCTTCCTCACTCTCCCTCTTCCTCTCTCCTTCTTTCTCCCCTTTCCCCTGTCTCTGTACCACCCTTCCCCCCTCTTCATCTCTTCCTACTTCCTCTTGCTCCCTCTCTCCCTCCCCTTCTTCCCTCCCTCTCTCTCCTCTCCTAATGGTGGAGCCTAGAATATGATAATACCACCTCTTGGGTTCAAATATTTATGTAGCAATAAAGGGCAGCAGTTAAACTCTGGGTACCAACTCCACCAATCCTACTGCCAAGGTCAGGCTGGCTCCTTTTCTGAGCTTCACGCCACCTGCATGGGCCCTGAAGTCACCTTGCTTCACTCTCCCCTGGAAGGGCTCCATAGCCCTAGACCATGGAAGTGTTACCGTGTCTTCTTCATCTTTTATTCAAAGCAGCCTGCTGGTGGTGCTCAGGACTACAGATGCTGAAGAACTTGTGTTTTGGATCATTTGGGGGATGGGGGTGCCTGGCTCTTTCTGGCTAGCAAGTTCCTTCTCTCGGCTGGCAGCCTAGCAGCCAGGAGTCCTGGGTACTGCCCAGTAGGAATCTCTACTCACCCTCTCTTCAACATTCCAGGTGTGGATGACCCACAGCAGCATGGGCGTGGTATAGCCCTGGCTGACTGCAACAGGGATGGCAACGTGGATATCGTCTATGGCAATTGGAATGGCCCCCACCGCCTGTATAATCTCTAACATCCCTTCTACCTCTAAATTCTAAGATCCCTTTGAGCTCAAAGGCAGACACCATCATCTTGGGAATCTCCCTCCTTCATGTTAGCTCCCTCTCACCAGGAATAGCCCATTCTCTTTATGGGTCAAAGCCCATGCTCCTGCTGGACCTTCTCTTTCACTCCTGGCCCTAGTTCTCAGCCCGTTAGCAGGGCAGAGATGACCAACCTGTCCAATGACAGATCGAGCCTTTCTCAGATCAAGTTACCATCTTTCCCTCCCATATCCCTATATTCTCTTTGATAGCTCATCCCTCAGGTACCCTCCTAAGGAGTCGTAGCAAGGGGCTGTCCTATGGAAGAGGGCAGGGATGTTCCATGGAAGGAGTAGATTGCCCTGCTTTGTCCCTGGGGGCAGAACTAAGAGTTTTAGGTGGTAGCTGCAGAGGCCAATTTAGGCTTGACAGAAGAAAACCTGTGGCACAAGTAAAGCAACCCCAACATCAAATGGCCTGCTTTCAGAAGTACTCAATTTCCTCGTCACTGGACATCTTCAGGGGGGGCTACACCAGCTCTTCTCACCGATGTTCTATAAGTGATTCCTGTTCAGGTACACGCTGAACTTCATGGTCATTGTGGTCCCTGGTCTCAGCTCTGAGATTCTAGGACTTCCTAATTCTATGACTTTCCATAATCCTATTACCATAATTTTCCAGCATCAAAAATGCTCTAAACATTGAGGGACAATGACAGATGCTTCCCACCAACAGTAAGAAAGGGGTTGTTCCTTTAGCACAGGTCACTCAGGGTGCTGTGGACCCTTCTAGGTTCCCCAAACCTAGGGTCAAAAACATTTATCCTGAAGTCTGGTCATCTGCCTTTGCCTCTGACTCCTTGCCAGGACAGAGTGGAGACAGAGAAGCTTCTCAGCAAAGTTCCTAGAGTTCACTGGAGAAGACCATGGGCAGTCACATTTGCCTTCCCTGGACCATGCCTGTAGTCTGACAGCACAGGATACTGGCCTCTTCTGGATTCACAGTTAAAAGGAAAGCCAACGCACTCTGGGAGCTGTAAGAACAGCTAGAGTTTCTTAGATTCGTTTCTTTTATTTATCCAATGAGCACTTATTCAGTGCCTACTATGAATGAGTGGGAAAGCATTTATTAGTCAATTACTATGTACAAAGAACTGTACTGAGTGCTGGGAATACAAAAAGAAAAGCAAGATGGCCCTAGCTTTCAAGAGGCTCGTATTCTAATAAGAGGAGCCAGCACATAGTGGAAGGCTCAGCTGCATGCAGGGAAGACAGTGAAGATGCAACAGGGCTTTTGGAGGGCGCAGCAGTGGGCAGATACCTAAACCCAGTCGTCCTAAACCCTGGGGATTCAAGGACAAAAATGAAAGTCCCTTTCTCCATGAACTTACGTTCTATTGGGGAAAACATGCACCCATACGAATAAATACAAAATCATTTCATGGGGTAGCAGGAGGCAGTCCCTGCGCAAAGCTAGGAATTTTAAGAGGCAGAAGTGTCTTCCAGGCATGAGGACAGCCTGTACAAAGATGTGGAGGTGGGAGTTTGGCTGGATTGTAGAGTGCATGAGGAAGAGTAACAATAAGAGACTGAATTTCCAAGTTCTAGGAATGAGGCACCAGTGCAGAGGGAGACCCGGGCAGCCCAAGGGGAGAAGGCAGCAATGGGAAGATGAGGAGAAAGAAGCTGGGGGTGGCTAGCTGCCTCTATGCTTCCAGGTCCCCAGGCTCCCATGGATTCTCATAGCCTGCTCCTGGCTGGATGAAGCATGTCTTTAAATCAGCCTCATTACCAGGCTCATGGGGAGTGACCTCTTTCTCTGGCCTCTCATAAGAGGGGGCTGGCCTCTCCAGAGCAGGCAGCTTGCCAGCCGCATCAGCCACTGGCTCGTTACAACAGTCATCCGAGGGATCAGTGGACCAAGAGCCTGGGGAATGGCAAGAGGGACAACATAGGACTCCCAGAGGGCACAAAGGGAGTGTTCGGAACTCGGCTCCAATGAGCCATGTTGTGAGGCTGGGAGTCCTCCAAGGCAACAGGCCAAAGGGCCCTCACTCCCAAACTAAAAGGTCATGGAACCCAAACTTTCCTCTTATCCCCAAAGGAATAACTCCTCTCTAGAGTCAAGTGTCCCTTTCTCCAGCGGTGTAAAGACTCAGCCAGCTTAGAGGGGTCCCAGCCCACTTATTCTGGATGTGGGTCTGTCCCTACCCGCTCGTGGGCTGGCATTCTTTCATCTGTCCTTCCACCCAAAAAGACACTTCTAAGTACAGCTGAGTGAACCTCAGGAATAACACAGAAGGGGTAGAATGAAAAGCACACTGAACCTGGAGTCATGGGACCTAGGTTTGAATCTCAGCTCGGACACTTACTCCCTGTATGACCTTGGGCAACTAAATTAATGTCTCTGAGCCTCATCTTTCTTATCTGTAAAATGGGCAGCTAGGTATCAAAATGGATAGAGAGTGCTGGGCCTGGAGTCAGGAAGACCTGAGCCAAATGCAAACTCAGTCATGTACTAGCTGTGTGACCCTGAGCAAGTCACTAAACCTCTGTTTACTTCAGTTTCCTCTTCTGTAAAATGGGGATATCAATAGTACCTACCTTCCAGGGTTGTCATAAGGATCAAAGGAAGCATTCAGCACAGTGCCTAGCACATAGTATGTGCTATATAAATTGGTATAAGTAATAGTTATTATTTTTAAAAGCTGTTATTATTAAAATGGAAATAACAATGTAGGTGTTATTTCACTGTTTCACTAGGTTATTGTGAGGAAAGCATTTTGCAAACTTAGACTCATTATACAAATGTTGGTAGTATTATCAATAACAATAATAATGATTCATTTTTGTTATTAATAATAAGTTATGTGCATTGTTAATTATTCACAATAATTAGCGATTATCTGATTAAGGCAGCAAGGAAAACAGCTGAAGTCGGCAGGTCCCACGTATACTTGTGAGAGGCTTAAAACCCTCAGCTAGAGGGGAGAAACTAACCCCTGGTGATGCAGGGGAAGGGAGAAAATGGGAGCAGATCCCTTTTAAACCCGCGCGTGGGAATTGGATGCACAGCCAGCCAAGAGAAGGAACTTGCTAGCCAGAAAGAGCCAGGCATCCCCGTCCCCCAAATGATCCAAAACACAAGTTCTTCAGCATCTGTAGTCCTGAGCACCACCAGCAGAGTTAAGCAATACTTGCCTCTAAGTGCTGCTAACAGCCCCAAGACAGGGGCAAGGGGGAAAGGAAACTGGGGAGCTGAAAAAAAGAGAGAGGGAGGGAGAGGAGCAAGAGAGATACAAGACTACACAGGGAGGAGAGGAGCAGAATGCTTTGTTCTGTTGACAAGCTAACAGCGTGAGAAGGTGTCATGGTGTGGTGGAGTGAGCCCTGGATTTATAATGAGACCACCTGTCACTTACTATCCACATGACCACAGGCAAGTGACTTCATCTCTCCGTCTTCAGTGTATTCATCTGTTAAATGGGAACAATTAGACTAAATAGTTTCTAAGGTCCTTTTCAGCTGTCATCCTATGATCTACGATGTGCTGAGGGCAAATCTGAGCCTCTCCCAGGTCCACCACATGGTGGCCATACCCAGGCTACTACTGGCAGTAAAATAAGAGAAGGTATTCTGGACTATCTTATTTCCTTCAATTCAACCAATATTTAGCAAATGCCTGTTTGGAGTGTATACCCTGGTCTCCTTGCCCAATGCCTTCCCCAAAGTGGGCTATTGATAAACGTTTGTTGATTGATTGATTGATTGCCCTGGGCGGGGGTGGGGAAGGGGAGATTGAAGGGTCCTCCCTAGCAGGAGGACCTCCTGCTTCTCCTGACCTCTCTCCATCTGTCTGCCCAGGACATCGCCACTCCCAAGTTCTCTATGCCATCCCCCTGTCCGCACGGTCATTGCTGCTGACTTTGACAATGACCAAGAGCTGGAGGTTTTCTTCAACAACATTGCCTATCGAGGCTCTTCGGCCAACCGTCTCTTCAGGTAGGCCCTTCCCTGGGGCGTCTGTCCGTTCACCCTGCACAGCTGGAAGGGCATCAGGGAACAGAAGGGCCAGTCAGTGAGCTGGGTGCCAGGCTAGGAAGAAGAGATAAGACTCAGAAGAGATGCAAGCGTTTCAAAGAATTGATGAGCGACAGAGGGTCTCGTGATGGATAAGTGGCATGGTACTGCATAGCAGAAAGAATACTGGATTTGGAATCTGAGGACCTGAGTTCAAATTCCAATTCTGCTACTCACTTAGCTATATGACCTTGGGCAAATCATTTAACCATCGTGGGTCTTCGTTTCCTCATCTGCAAAATAAGAGAATTGGTGGGGCAGCTAGGTAGCACTATAGATAGAGCACCAGCCCTGGAGTCAGGAGGACCTGAGTTCAAATGTGGCCTTAGACACTCACTAGCTGTGTGACCCTGGGCAAGTCACTTAACCTGGATTGCCTCCAAAAATGAAACAAACCTAAAAAATAATAATAATAATGATAATGGAGGTTGTACTAGATGACCTCTAAGGTCCCTTCCAGCTGTGGATCTATGACCCTGTGATGAGATGTTTAGAACCTTCTGGTTCTAAGTCTTTGGTCCTAAAACAGAACAACGGATGTTCAGGAACCAGTCAAGGCAGGGACCTTAGACATGAAACCACAGTGTCTGCCAAAGCAGCTGGGGAGTACGGTAGATAGATTAAACTTGAAATCCTGCCTCAGACACTTACAACCTCTGTGACCCTTGAGTGAGTCACCTAAGTTCTCTCTACCTCAGTTTTCCCATCTCTGAAATGGGGATGACAATAGTACCTGCCTCTTAGAGTTGTTGTAATAACTGCAAACCCTGAAGCACTATGTAAGTCCAGCCCTGACAAATAGGGCAGAATGCTGGCATCCACATGATGGAGGCAGGAAGGACTTTAATGGTTTAGAAGATTTAACGGTTGAGAAGGTGGATGCTGGAGGAAGATGTAAGCATTTCTGTATCACAGTGAGAGAGGAGGGTGAGTGTTTTCTATGAGAAGAGCAGAAACCGAGATGTGTTTCTACAGTCCTGAGAATTGTCCCTACTGCACCTAGGTACCAAGTAGTCTGACCTACCTGCTACTTTGTAGGCTAGTGGGGCTCCAGATTGCCCTGAACCCTGACCAGAGGAGCTCATGGGGCTCACTCGGCTAAGTAAAAGGGAAAAGAACAGGAATGGGAAGGCCAAGGGTCTGTAGGTTCTGGAAATTTCCCAGATCCCTGACTCTGCTCCTCTGAGCCCCCAACTCCCTAGCCCAGGAGCATGGCCAACTACTATTAATAAAAGGCGAGGGCTATGACTAAGCATGTTTTAAAATATAATTATTAACAAAGCATCAATCCTGACTGGATGTAATCACTCCCTGAAGGCACCAGATTTACTAATTAGGTGCCTTGCAAAAAGCTTATTCACGACTTCCAGATTAATTGCAGAAGATCAATTGCTCATTAACAGAGACGTGCTTTTCTTCTCAGGGTAATAAAGTGTCACTTGCCAGGGGCCCCTGAGCAGGGAGAGGTAGATCTCATTTGTTTCTCTCTGGCCCCAGAACTCAAGTATTTTTACTATTCTTCTCATGACCCTCCGCCTTTCTCCTTCTCCCACACAGACTCTGCCCTCCCCCACCTAGCAGCAAGCGCCAGGCCCAATCAGATGCCCAGACACCCCTTCCTCGGCCGTAGGGAAGGTTGAGGGGCATCAGGCTGGCTTGGGGGCTGGCAGGGAACAGGTTAAGCACATGGCCGCCCACGTGGGTGAGTGTTTACTGCAGTCCTGGAGGCACTGCCCCTAGCTGTGGCCCGGCAGTCAGTTGCCTGGTAAGCAGCCGTGCCCACGGTCCCTGTGGCAGATGGTTGGGTCCTGAGCACACAGTGGTGAGTATGAGAGGGTCTAACAGCTGGGGCCACTGCACAGCTGGCTGCCCGTGGCAGTTTTAACCCCTTCCAGCACCACACGGCTTGGTCTTCTCACCTGCCCCTTTCACTGGACAGAGCCCTCTTCCCTCATCCACCAAGGCCCTGCTCCACTCTCCTTGGTCCTCCAGACCCTGCGTGCTCCAGGCAACACTGAGGGTCGGTCCTCCTCATCTGCATATTTGAAGGTTATTCTTTGAGGGCTCTTAGACTATAATAATAGTCTAGGAGAGGAACAGAAATGTATTCAGGACACGGGTGACAGACTGGTCAGAGTACAAACATCCGTAAAGGAATTAGGTATGTTAAAGACTCTAGCACTGTGTACACAGCTAGTCTAGATAGGTCCCCAGCAAGCAAACACAAACACAGATATGGTATCATCACACTTTCTCAAATTACATGCACAGCTCTCATACGTGCAGACTCACCATGGACCCTTGGCCAAATACACATTACATGAATAGAGACACAGACACACAAAGACACATTCCTTCTTGACAGATTCACATATTCCAACAGAAAACTCAGAAGCTCAAGGGACCCAGCCAGGGCTAGTCCCCTTCCTCTCCAATCTTCGTTAAAAATGCTAATGGCACCAAATGAATCCAGGAAGCCTTCTTTTTTGGCCCCATCGGAGCCCTCCAGGGGCTCCCAGTTACTTTCTGGATCAAATTCAGCAGCATCCTTCAAATGTGACCCAGGGGCAGGTTTCTGGTGGCCCATCCATGGCTTTCTGTCCTCCCCCACATTTGCTGTATACATCGGGTGCCAAGAATCTGGGTCAGTAATCATAAAGAGGGAAAGACTAGGGGGAAGAGAAGAGAAAGAAAAATTGTGTGGACAGCTGTCGCGGCTCGGCCCCCTAAATATAGTAAGGGAACGGGAGGAGGACACCCCTGTGTAAAGAGTATAGGGTTGGTTGCTTTCTATTTACGTGGCTTCGTTATGAATGTGCCTTTAAGGAAATC
Organism: Phascolarctos cinereus; assembly: GCF_003287225.1. Classification (NCBI taxonomy): domain Eukaryota; kingdom Metazoa; phylum Chordata; class Mammalia; order Diprotodontia; family Phascolarctidae; genus Phascolarctos; species Phascolarctos cinereus. Next base: position 73,705,950 of record NW_027555736.1, read on the forward strand.
ACTTCCCTCCTCCATCCCTCTGTAAGGGAAAGGAAGAACCCCCTACAAGCCCTTGGGTCACTTAAGGACATCTCTCTCCCCCTCAGTCTTCACTGTCAATCAGCTGTCTTTCCCCAGGCAGTCTACAAACTACCCATAACAAAAGGGGAAAAGCAACATGTGCACAAATAAATGAAATCCTATCAAAAGAGAGGAGCGACAAAGACCACAGTATGGGGGCGAGCAGAGCAGAGGTGTGCTGTGTGGGCATTCCAGGCAGTGCCAAGGACACCGTGGTTCTCAGTAAATATTCAGCATTAATACCTACTGTTCACGGAGTACAAGGATGGATGTTTGTGCTCTGGTCCCAGCAGTTCCTAGAAGAAGCCAAAGCATTGCTCCGCCCCAAATTTACTGTGTGGCCCTGAGCAGGTTATTTCCCTCTCTGGGAGTCGGTTTCCTCAAATATAAAATGAGGAGGTGCTGCTAGATGATATCTGAGGTCTGTCCCTTCCAGGCCTCTGTGATTGTTACCTTTTCTGATGAAAAATTAGGAGTGAGGCGAGTAACTGGTTCCAAGAAAGGAGCATTGACTAACACGGGCAAAATGGAAATTGTGGACCCTCCAGTTCTTAAACGTTTTTGGGTCATGGCCCCCTTTTAACAATCTGAGGAAGCCTAGGATAATGTTTTTTAAATGCGTAAAAATGCATAAGATTACAAAGGAAAGAACCCCAAAGTTACTGAAAATAAGGGTGCCATTTTCTTTCCTGTCGATCCACAGACCACAGGTTAAGAACCCCTGCTCCAGAGGCTAGTTTTTGACGCTGTTTTCTCTCTTTCACCACAGAATCATCCGCAGGGAGCATGCTGACCCCCTCATCGAAGAGCTCAATCCTGGAGATGCCTTGGAGCCCGAAGGCCGGGGCACAGGTAAGAAAGTGTCCAGGCATTCCCTGGTGCAGATCTTCTAGCTCACCCTTGTCCACATCTCAAAATGAAGGTGGATGGTAAAGTGCAGCTCAAAGTATAGTTCTCCCCTCCCCCCTTTGCCCACCTAGTCAGGATCACAAAGAGAAATGGGCTGGGGGAGGAGGGGTGGCAATGCAGTTTTTGGCATCTATGGTACAGAAAGAGGGAAGGAGGGATTACCCATTCCTAAGATTCCAGGGCAGGAGGTGGGAGTTGGTAGGATGGAGGTTTCTATACTGATGTTCATTGACAATGCAGAGGTACTCCTGTAAAGGATGGAAAAAACAGAAAATGGTGGAGAGACTCTGGGCCCACTTCTGTTCCTTGCCTGGGAGGTTCCACGAGTTCTGAGTCCTTCTATCCCTCGGCAGTGGTAGAGTAGGAAGACCACTGGACCTGGAATCAGGAGAGTCCTAGGTTCAAATTCTACCTCTGATACTCACTTAGCTGTGTCACCCTGGACAATCACTTTATCTCCCTGACCCTTAGTTTCCTCATCTGTAGAATGGGAATAATGATGAGACCTACCTGAAAGGCTTGTTGTGAGGATCAAATAATACACTACCTGCAAAGTGCTTTGCCAACTATAAATGGCCATGTAAATGTCATCTCATATCAGCTGTTATTACTAGCGCTGAACAAGCAGCTAAACGAGCCAGACCAGGGAGGACTGGGGCTCTAGAAACTAGAGAATTCAAACACGGTGAGATAAGACCATAAGATCATAGATTTAGAGATGAAAGGGAAATTCAAGGCCATCTAGTACAATTGCATCCTTTTACAGTCGAAGAAACTGAGGCTTTGAGTGATGATGTGACCTGTCCCAAGCCACGTAGCTGGTAAGTGGGATTTGAAGCCAGTTTTTCTGACTCCATATTCCTCTGGCCCACGATGAAAGGGCCCCTGACCTTGGGAGGGGAGAGATGGGGGGGGTTGGATGGTGCCTGAATACTTGCAGCCTTTCCCTCCTCCACCCTCAGGCTAATTGGGGCTGTGACAGCCTGGTTCTTGGCCAAGTGGATCTCACCTCCAGCAGGCCCCTGGGCAGATCCAGGTGGGCTTTAGCTCCTAGCTGCAGGAAGGACTTCTAGCTTCCAGGCAGCACCATAGCCATTCACTCCTTCCCCCGGTCAGCTTGACGAGCAGCAAGCAGCTATTAATGGAGGTACTGAGGAGGCAGGATCTTGCTTGGTTTTTTGTTTGTTTCTTTGATTTTTAGTTTTAGAAATAAATTTATGAGGTCATTTGGTAGAGGAGAGCAAGCCCAAAAGAGCAAAGACAATTTATATTTATATTTATATTACAAATTTATATTTATATTACAAATACATTCTATCATATCATATATTATACATACAAATATATTATATTTGTATTAGATTATATAGGCTTTACTCAAGGGTGCCTGCACATGAACCTGTACACAGTTAAGCAATTTTGCCTAGAAGGTAACTCTACCTTAGTTCTTGACATAAGCCTTCCCCCTTGTCTGTTGTGATCCAGCCCTGTCCCTCATCCCTCCCAGGATCAGGGGCAGTTCCAGTGTGGGGCAGTGGAATGTGGAGTCAGGAAAACTGGGTTCAAATCTTAGCTCGGCTACTTACCTCCTATGTGACTTTGGGAGGGTATTTGACAATACCATAAGGGCAGAGGCCGATCAGTCAGTCAAGGAGCATTTATTAAACACCTACTGAGCACCAGCTACCAGGTAAGCACTAGAGATACAAAGAAAAGCAAAAGCAGCTCCTGCCCTCCAGGGCTTATAATCTAATGAAGGAGGCAACATGTAAACAGCTCTTTACAAGCCAGATAAATACACTATAAGTGAAATACACTATTCTCTGAAAGAGAAGTCACTAACATTAAGGAAGAATGGGAAAGGTCTCCTGCAGAAGGTGGGCTTTGAGCTAAGACTTGAAGCCAGGAGTCAGAAATGAGGGCACCTAGCCTCCCAGGCATGGGTGACCGCCATAGAATATGCATGGAGTACCACGTGTGATGAGCTTGTAGGCCAAGTATAGCTAGATCTTAGAACAGCAAGGTGGTATGGTGAATAGAGCGCTGGATCTAGAATCAGGAAGACTCATCTTTGTGAGTTCAAATCTAGCCTCAGACATTTCCTAGCTGTGTGACCCTGGGAAAGTCACTTAATCCTATTTGCCTCAATTTCCTCATCTATAAAATGAGCTGGAGAAGGAAATGGCAAAACCAATCTAATATCTTTGCCAAGGAAACCTCCAAATGGGGTCACAAAGAGTAGGACATGACTGAACAACATGTCTGGATCTTAAGAATTCTTGGAGGAAAGTAAAGTGTGAGAAGACTGGAAAAGTAGGCAGGGGGCAGGTTATAAAATACTTTTAAATATCAAGGATGGGATTTATGCATATTGCGTGATGGAGGTAATAGGGAGCCATTGGAGGTTGTTACATTGGAGAGAGGGTGCCATGGATAGGAAAATAACTTTGGCAGCTAAGCAACTTGTCAATACATGGAACTAGAAATCGACTAATGATGAAAGAGACTTGTAGCTTGGGCCATTTACAGGTCAGCAATATCAGTACACTTTAACAAACATTTATTATGCACCTACAGTGTGCAAGGCACTCTGTAGGAATACAAAGCTAGATATGATACAGACTGCTCTCAAGAAGCTTATGATCAAAGAGAAGAAAGACACAAGGAATCATACTACAAGGGGAAATAAATATAAAGGAGTTTCCAGGAAAAGTCTACAAAGTGTTTAAGGAGAGAGACTTCACTTTCACCAGGAGAACCAGGGAGTAGGTTTCAGGGCAGGCTACAAGGAAGAGTTGAGTCTTGAAATCAGGACAGGACTTTGACAGGTGAACCATGGGAGTAAAGGAGGCATGAGTAGATGGAGGGCAGAAACAGGGGATAAAGTAGCTCGATTTAGCTGGAGCATTTGTGAGGGAGAGCTGGAGATGGAGGTTGAAGCCAGATTATTTGGGGCACTGAATGTCAGTATCAGGAATCGATATTTAATTCAGTAGGCAACGCGAAACCATTGAGGATTTTCCAGTAAATGGGAAGGGGATCAGGGAATTTCATTAGGAAGATTACCTTGATTGTGGGAAGGATAAATTGGAGAGAGAAAAGTATAGAGGCAAGAAAGCCAGTTGATTCACAACTCAACAACAGAAAGATATTCAAGACAAGGTCAGAGAGTTGGGGTTACCAAAATCAACAGCCTTTAGTGACTTGTGAACTATGGATAAATCTTTGTCTCATGTGAGTAGTGGTGACTCTCTGGCATTCTCTCACTAGGGCTATGAGGTTTGTTTTAATTATGGTTCTGTTGACATCTCTCATCCATTCTGCTAGCATGGTTCACAGACAGCCCCCCTTCTACACCCAAAGGTCAATCAATGCAGTGGGGGGCAGGTGTATTTCACATCCAACAGATCCTCACCCCACAGCCAGGATCAAGTAGGACAAATGAAGTACAAGATCAGAGCAGAGTCAACAACAAAGCTGGCTTGATACTGAGACCCAAGCTGTGCCTTCATGGAGTTCTTCTGTCTCACTGGCCTACAGGATTAGCTTGGTCCCAGGGTCTGGGGCAGAGTTAATCCTGAATGAAGATTAAGTTAAAGTTAAGTTGAGGTTAAGTAACCTCATCAGGAAGGATACAAGGTCAAGACGTCAAACCATTTCTAAGGGACCCTTTTCCCCAAAAAAATCACCAGCAAGAACTCATATAGTCTAGTTATCTGGAACCACTTTTTTGCCCCACCCTTTATGCACAATTTTTAGGGTTTAGGAGGTGGGTTTTCAGGCTCCATATTTTTGTGCTCTGACCTCCCTAGCCTAGAACAAGGAGTTAAGTCTGTGTTGTTACAGGGGGCGTGGTGACCGACTTTGATGGAGATGGAATGCTGGACTTGATCCTGTCGCATGGAGAGTCCATGGCACAGCCTCTGTCTGTCTTCCGGGGGAACCAGGTAAGTAGGGGACTGACCAACAGAGCCCATGTCAGATGAGACCTCATGGACTCTGGGATGAGTGTGGGAGAAAGAGTTAATGATCTCTGGACCAGCTTGAGGAATCCTATGACTTTAAAGGGAAAACCCAATGCATTCAGACTCTGAAAAAAACGAAGACTTGATCCTAGGATCCCTCCCCCTTCTCCTCTTGCCACCACACACCTTCTGCTTTTGTCCTTCCCTTCCCTTCCAGCATATCCTCATTTTGCCCTTCTCTATTTCCCTAGATCCTTCTTCTGTTCCATTTTTCCTTTTGCCCATTCCTGCTTTCCCCAGTTTCATTCCTCCTCTTTTTTCCTTACATCTCCCTTCGATCTCCATACCAAGGCCCCATGGCTATGTCCACAGATTTCTGCTACTCTTACTCCTCAGAGGATAACTGGGCTTTCTTCTCTTCACCTCCACCCTCAGGGATTCAGAAACAACTGGCTTCGTGTGGTGCCCCGGACCCAGTTGGAGCCTTTGCGAGGGGGGCCAAGGTGGTGCTTTACACCAAGAAGAGTGGGGCTCACCTGAGGATCATTGATGGTGGCTCGGGCTACCTGTGTGAAATGGAACCTGTGGCACACTTTGGCCTGGGTGAGTCCAAACCAGTTTTGCATAACACTGAGTGAGATCTGGGTTATAGCCTGGAGAGTAAACAGGGCTGAAGGTGGGGAAACTTTCCTGATGGGATCGCTTGATGTACTAGCCTAAAAGTCATGGAAAACAAGGTGGTAGAGTACAAAGTACTTTAGATTTGGAGTCAGGAGAAACTTGGGTTCCAATCCCAGCTCTATGCTACACTTGCCAGCTGTGTGACCATTGGCAAATCATTTAACCTCTACGGTTAACCTTTACAGTCTCTGTTAGAAAGGACCTCAAAGGCAATTCAATCCAATTCATCCCTCTACATCAATTAAAAAGCATTTATTAAGCACTTACTGTGAATGCTGACCAGAGCTGTAACCAAGACAAGGTAGTGGGGTCTTTGCCCCAAGGCATTGAATTTAGAGGGTTCTGACAGCACTTACAATGCATCCGAAGTGTGGAAAAATAGGGTTTATAGCATCTATTTAGCAAGAATAATTAGTTAAAATAGGAGCTACCAGATGGTACTGTTTTGATCTCCACTTCTAGCACTGCATCACTCCCACTGGTCTATCTCCCCACCACACCCCATGCTCCCAACTGAAGATGCATTTCATACTGAAGTTTCTCTAGCTGTGGTTTGAAGTTGTTGTCTCAGGTATAAAAAATTGCTCTGTCATTGACAAGTAGTTGTCCAATTTCAATTTCAGAACCTCCAGTGAGAGAGGACCCACTGCCTCTTAAGTCAGTTCATCCCACTTCTGGAAAGCCCGGAGTCGTAGAAAAATATTTCTTTACATCCACCTGAAATCTGCCTCTCTGAGCCTCAGTTTCTCAAGCTGCAAAATGAGAATGATAAGCACAAGACTACTTGCCTCGCAAGGTTGTTGTAACCCCTACAGCAGTTATGTATAAATGTGAGCGCTTCCTGGGGCTTAGACGTGCCAGCTAGATTTTCTTACCGATGTTCCTCCTGTCATCACCCAGACATCTCTTGGCTCTGCTGTACCCTCCCCAGACCTGTGCTGCTATCATTTTTCACATTCCCTTGCTGATGAGGGACTTCCACACGGCTCAGGGAGATGTGTGAAGGATGCCACATCAGTGGCTGGTTGACCCACCTAAGCCATAGTCCATAGTAGAGGCCATAGATCTAAAGCCAGAAGAGACCACAAAGACCACTTAGTCCAACATCCTCATTTTACATATAGGGAAACTGAGGCCCAGAGGCGGTGAGCGACTTGCTCAAAATCACACATGTGACACATATCCGAGGCAGGATTTGAACCCTGGTCTCTTGACTCCAGTTGGTTCTTGCTTTATGTGCCTGTTTAAAAGGGCCCTTTGACACCCCTCCTACCTGCCTCCCCAGTCTCTGCAGAGAAGATTGAGAGATAGTGTGTTGCAATGGAAAGAGTACTAAAATTGGAGTCAAAAGATCTGGGTTCAAGTCCTGGCTTAGCCCTTCACTTGCTGTGTGACCTAGGGCAAGTCATTTGACTTCTCTAAGCCCTAATTTCCTCATCTGTAAAATGGAGCTTATCATATAGGAGTGACTCCCTCATGGAGTTGTTCAAAGGTTCAAATGTGATAATGTACGTAAAGTATTTTATAAATACAGTTCAATATATACAGTTATATCATATAAGCTATTATTATCATCAACCAATTATCAATTATTATCAAAATAATGTTAATGTTGTCAACAAATTATTATTATCAATTGCCAGTCATTCATCCACTGTATTCTTCCTCAGACTGGTAGTAGTTTGGTACAAAAGAGAAACTGAAGGGTTCCTTCCCCTCAATCGTGCAGTCCCTCCTAGTTCTGTGAGCTCAGCCAGTTAAGCATTTATTAAACCCTTATTATATAACAGGCCCCTATATATATAGGCATTTTTCTAAGCCCTGGGGATACAAAGAAGGACAAAAACATGGCGCCTGCTCCCTCAAGGAGTTCTTCCATTTAAATGGAACAGACACTATCTAAATCAGTAGGTCTGTTTAAGATATCAGGAGGAGACAGACAGAAAGTAGTATGGGATGGTAAGGCACTGGCTGAATGGGGGGGGGCAAGAAAAGGCCTTCCCAGAAGATCTGAGGCTTTAGGGGGCAGAGCATTCCAGACATGGGGCACAGTCAATACAAATACACTGAGGAGCCACAATGAGGCACTTATGTACCTAGATCACAGAATAAATGGAAGACTACAAAGCCTAAGGAAGCAGGAAAAGCAGCAAGGAGCCACCTTGGGAAAACCCAAACAGAGGATGCTCATTGAGCCCCGAAGTGCATGGTCAGGTCTTTTGTGCTTGAGAGGGATTGCCGTGGAAGCTGAGGAAGGATTGAAGTGGGGAGAGACTTGAGGCAGGGACAATTCAGGAGATGCTAAGAAGAATCAAAGGGTACATTCCTGGCCCAGGAACTGATGCTTCCTCCCTACACCCGCACTGCCCCCTCCTAACCTTCCTCCCTTCTCCCCCCACCACACAAAAGGGCCCTGAGGCCAAACACATTCCTTAGACTCAGAAAAACCAGGGCCCATCTCGGTGAACTAGGACAAATAGGCGCTCTGAGGCTGGGTTCCTTTTTTTAAGAATGGGGACCCTCCAGGCCTGGCAGCCATGATGCCCCCTGAGCCAACTTAGCAGACAGCAGTCCCCACAAGCACAGATAGTGGAAGGTGTCCTTCCCAGTGGCTGTGAGGCCCATCATAAATCCCCAGAGTGCTCCCTTCACAGAACAGGGAGGGAGAAAAGGCTTCCTGATTGATAGAGACATAGACACTCTCCTAGGACAGAAGGGGACTATTGAAGGCAGGGAAGCTGATGGGGAAGGGAGAAAAGGAGAAGAAACCTAGAGAAAAGGAAAGAGAGAACAGAAGAGAGGCAAGAGGAAAAATAGGACAAAAACCAGTAAAGAAATGGCAAGATGTCACCATGCCAGGATCTCTACGCCTTCCTCCGACAGAATCTGGAGTTCAGAATTACCAGATGTTGAGATGGAGAGTGAGGATGTGGCTTAGGGCTGGAATAAAGAGTCAGGAGGGAAAATAGGAAGGAAGGAAGAGCAATGAGCAGAAGGGATGAAAGCAGGAGACAGACAGACAAACTGAACATTTATTAAGAACTTACTGTATACAAGCACTGGAATTACAAAACTAATCACTACCCTCAAGGATTCTAATGAGGGAAGAGAGTATATAAAAGGGATCTGAAAAGCTGGGGGCAGGGAAGGTTCCGGATAGTCAAGAGTGGAGCTAGGTTAGAAGTGAGATGAGCAAGTGCCGGACGGGAATTCACTAATGGAATGAAGGGGCTGCAGGAGCAGCAGGGGCAGAGCCAGTTCAGAAGATTTCAGATACTGATTACATACTAATATCACCAAGACGTGGCGGGGGGTTATTCCTTCCCTTGGGTGGTACATTCCCCACCCTGCCCACCTGGCAATACCAGCTACCCAGCTGGCCCACCCCTTCACATTGCCCTGGGTTCTCAACCCCTCCAGGTCCCGTGACTGCCAAATTCCTCTCCTAGCACCTTCTGGCTGGAGAAAGATGACATGAGCGCCCTTCCTCTTCTTCCCCACCCCCATCCCCACCAGCCACTTGGCCTACAGTCCTAAGTCAGGGGCATATTGGTATAGGATCATCAGTGGCATTCAGTAGCCAAAAAGACTCACCACTGGCCATGCCAGCAGCTGCCATCCCCTATAGTGAATTCAGTTCTTAGCTACTTTTATATTGGAAACAGAGTGGCTTTAGTGAAACACAGTGGAAACATAGATAGATTTAGAGTCAGAGGACCTGTGTTTGGATCCCTGGCTCTGCCACCACCCACGGAACCACTGGACTTTGTTCTCCATACCTCAATGTCATCAACTGTAAAGTAAGATCGTTCGGCTGGATGACATCCAAGGTCCCCTCGTTTTCTCAATTTAGGATCTTAGATCTCTTCCTCCCAAATCTTTGCCATCTTCTGGAACTCTCTGAAGCCTAACTCTTTCCTGAAGACATCTATCTCTTGGCCGCCCCTTCACACCAGCTGGCTGTTCCTTCTCTCATACCCCCTTTCACACAGGATCAGGAGGAGAAGTTGATATAATCCTTGCTCCCCACTGCCCCTTTCAGACCCTCCCTCTGCCTCCATCACTCAGCAACCCCTCTCCTTTAAAGGTCATTCTGTCCTGGCCGGAGCCTTCATATCATGTTTGCATCTAAAAGACCTCCAGGTCACTCATCCTCCCCAGGAAACTCCAAACTTTCCACACCATCTTATTTCTCCCCAAATTCCTGCCTCTTTTGAATGCCCTTTCTCACAGTTCCTCAGCCTTCTCAACTCCCATGACCCCTGTCTCCAATCTTCCTCAATCATATACAAGTGCTTTAGACATCTGCTTTCCCCCTCCCAACCATCACCCACACACAGGCATGTGAGCACACACACACACACACACACACACACACACACACACACACACACACACCGGCTCAGTTGAATTTTCCCCTACTGCCCCAATTCCTAATTTTGCCTCTGAATGAAAAATGCCTACATTAAGAAGGGGTTAAATAGAAAATACAGGACCAGCCAAGGCAAAAATGGGGAAACCCAGGCCTGGCAGTAGAGAAAATTGTGATTTCCAGACATTTGTTCAGTATCAGGAAAGACTGCTGTGATGAGGAAGGAGTGGCAAGGATGGGGGAGGAAAGAGGAATTTATGGAGAAAATTTGGAATCTCTCAAAGTGGAAATGGAGATGGTTCTCTGGGCCCTCCCAGGACAGCTTCAGGGAACTACCCTCCAGCCACCTGACTTAGACTGAGTCTGATGTCTGAAATCTTGAGTGATTGGTGCCCTCTCCTCTCCTGCTCTTCCCATCCTCAGAAATTATTTCAAAACCTGTTGTCTCTTTGAAGCACAATGAGTATGTAAAGGAACATGTTTACAACTGTATTGTGTAGTTGTGTTTTGTGTGTGCGTTCACATGTGCATTGCACTATGTGTGTTATTTTTATGCATGTTATAAATATGTGCAGATTGTATGGTGAGCATGCTGGGTGTGTCCATGCATTCTGTGTATGTAAACATGAGTTGAATGCTGTTGTGTGGGGCTGTTACGCTGTCCATGTATGTGCATTTTGCATAGGTATCTGTATGTTTCTATGTTGGTCATCTCTGTGACCCTTCCGTGACTTGAGCGCTGGCACTGCTCTCTCTGTGTGCCGCAGCTTGTCTGAGAATTCCCCTCACGGGGTTCACATCTTTGAGGACTCCAAGCCACATTATATCCATGGTTCCTCATCTTTGTGCACAGCTTTGTTGATTTAGTGAGTTGAGTCGTTCTTCAGAAGTCCCCCAGCCTTCTTTCTACCTTTCCTGTCTGGACTCTAATCCATCCTTCATTTTGAAGGCATCTAGTCCCTTAGGGCACCCCAGCTGGCCTCTCCAGGACTAAATCTAACTGCGTGTGATACTCCGGCCCTAGAATACTTGGGGGCGGGGAAGAGGGGTCTTGGGAGGAGGATTCTGAAGGACAATAACCTCTCTCTAACAAGCCTGTCCATCTGCTTTTGCTTCCGTACATCACTGTCCCCTCCAGTCTTTCTGGGACTTCTGCCTGCCTTAGACTGGATTTGGGATTTATTTCTCCCATGTGTTCATTTGCAATATTTAGACTGTTTGATCTTATTGGTTTTTTACCTCTGCCCTCATTTCTAGCCATGTCAGGATGCTCGTGGGGTCAGTGCCAATCACAGATCTATTAGCTTTCGGCTTAAAGCCTGTGAAGAAATCTCTCCCTCTCTCCCTCTCCCTCTCTCTCTCTCTCTCTCTCTCTCTCTCTCTCTCTCTCACACACACACACACACACACACACACACACATACACACACACAATGGAGAATACTGCATATTCTATATTCTGTATGGTTGTTTTAACTCCTAAGCTTCGGTTGCTGAATGTTCTTTGCTGTGTGGAGGCGGGTGGCTGTTTGTTACCCAACACATAAAATAAAATAAACACAAATCATTTCCCTGCCCCCACCAATCCATAAGTAAGCCTTCTCTGCCCTAGAGATGTCAACACAGAAGGCCCCTTTTAGTCCAGGCTTTCAGCTCTTTTTTTTTTTTTTTGCAAATAAGACAAGGTTAGTATCTAAGTTGCTGGAGCTCATTTGAGAAAAGAAAATTCAAATGGACACCCCCCCCCATAAAAATGGCTTTATTAAAGTGCAAAAATATTCCACCAACTATATTCCCACCATCTGTTTTGTTTCTAATTCTTCTGAAAAGAGCAATCCTGTTTGTCTCAATTGCCTTTGTCCTTTGTAACTGCCTGAGACTGCTCAGGGCTGCTCCTGATCTCCCCTGTCCTCTCTGCTTAATACCAAGGTGAGCGGTCTTCACTTGCAGCCAGCAGCAGGAGAGGAACACCCTGGACCCTGTACTGAGGACTGTATTTAGGGGAATCTGGGTGGCAGAGACTCTATCTTAGTCCCCTGGGGACCATTCCTTATCCTGGTGGCAGCTCTGACGTAGCCTCATCTGATCCCAGAAACATGGGGATTTAGCACCATGGGCCATCTAGTCCAATCCCATCATTCCCCAGCCTAGGCGAAATTCTTTTGGGTTTATTTTATTTCTGTCTTGTACCTACTTATCTGTATACATGCTATAGAATGCAAGCTTCTTGAGAGCAGGGACTCTGGGCTTCTGTGTATGGCCAGTGCCTAGCACAGAACCTGACACACATTAGGTGCTTAATAAATGAACTGAATATGGAGGAGGAAACCAAGGCCCAGAGAGGTAAAGGGACTATAACTTCAGGTCACCGGCAAGAAGGAGCTGAGCCAGGATGGGAGCACCCCTCTCCCAATTCAGTCATCTCCAGGGACTTCCTATGAACTCCAGGATCAAATATAAAATGCCATGTTCCGTTTTCAAAACCCTTCAGAACAAGGCCCCTTCCTACAGTTCTTTCTCTATTTTACTCCCTCCTCCTCTTTTATATAGTCCGTGATCCAGTGACCCCAGCCTCTACCTCCTGACTCCATGTATTTGCATAACCTGTCTCCCATTTATGGAAAGATCTCCCTCCTCACCTCATCTTCTGGCTTCCTCCAAGGCAACTCAAATCCCCGATACTGCTGCTGAAGGCCTTTTCTCATCTTCCCTTTACCCTCCACCCTAGTGCCTAAGACTATATGGCACTGACCCTTTGGCCTCATCAGAACCAATATCCCCAGAGAAGGTGGCAGACCACAGCTACCCTCTGCCACTGCTGCCCTGCCCAGTGCTCCAGTAACTATTTTGCCCCTGCTATAATTCATGTCCTGGTACCCTAGACTCCAGCCATGCTGACCAACTCCTATCCTAACTTCGCAGCCTAGGAAACATGGCACTACCTGTATCCTGGTGGGAGGCTAAGGGAGACGGGAAGAAACTGACTCCTTTCTACCCATGCTTTATACTATACAAGGAGATCCTGAAAATACTCTCAACTTGGGCCCTGGTGCTTAATAAATGCTTATTGATTGTTTGATTGATCACCATTTGACAGATGAGGAAACTGAGTCTCAGAGGCATTGAGTGACTTGTCCATGGTCACCCAACTAGTAAGTACCTGAGGCAGGATCCCAGGCCTCTCCTCAACGTAATTCTCTCCTACTTTTCAAGTCCAGGGCTTCCTGCACCAAATCTTGCCTAAGTTCACACAGCCAGTATGTGTCCCAGCCAAGATTCAGGCTGAGATCTCCTGACTCTAAACCCAACTCTCTTCCTGACTCTGGATGTTGCTTCTCAGATAACAAAGGTTTCCCCTCTAGTTGCAGTGGAAAGGTGCTGAATCTGAATGTGAGGTGCCAGAACAGATAACCCTTGGAGGATTACTGAGTTCACAATACAACATGGGCAATATGATATTGTCTTTCAAGCTGTCCTTTCACCAAAGGGCTCCTTGGGTGATCTTGTGGTGTCTTTGACTTCTTAACTGATGCAGATGCTGACGTAGAAGGGAATAGTTGCCTATGCGGCATCGTTTGGGTTCTCTGAGCAAGGGACAAAATGTCCCAGTCTTCTATGACACCAAGAGACAGAGTTTCTGGGTAATTAATAATCAATGTAATAATTAAGCTAGTTAATAATCGACAAACTGATGGTGAGTGATTTCTCTCAGCAGCCAAAGACCCCCAGTGGAGGTATCTTAAATACCTTTATGAAAGGGAATGCCCCTGACAAGTAAAAATCAGCCCTGATTGGTATGACATCTAATGAGGAGATGGGGCTAGAAGTCTTCAGCTCCTCCTGCTGAGAACCTGGCTTGACGATGTGCCTTAGCTGTCTCCAGCGATCTGGACACAGGAATTCATCTCTATCGAGGCCACCCTGGTTGGTTTTCTCCTTCATGAGTAGGGTCACCCTAAACTCTAATGAAGGGGTACTTGGACAGGGGCTCATTTCCTTCAGGGTAAGAACTGGATTCTGTTTACACTAACAGAAGTAAGATATCCTTGTTGGGTGAGGTCCAGCCCAAGATGGAAGAGCATGTTCCCCAAGGATTAGGGTTCCTCTCAATCAGCCATGTCCTTCAGAGGCTGACCTTCCCCAACAGCTAGGCCTCAATGAAGAAACAGAGGAGAAAAAGCTTGCATACTAATTTAATGATTGGTTATTAATGTAACAGAAAGATAATTTCTCTCACTTATTAGGGAATCAGCTGGCCTAGAAGTCGCTACATAGCCATGCCAGGTGTCCCAGTCAATTCGTATTGACTGTGGAGTATCCCCAGCTTTCACCCTTTCGCCCAGGCTCCCAAGGTTCATGAGGCTGTCCTAAAAGGGTATGCCAATTATAACCCCATCCTTCCAGCCCCTTTTTCTCAGGGGTGGTCCTGCCCCTGAGTGCAAGGCTGGGTTTTAAATCCAAGAGATTTGAACCTACAGACACACCAGGTAATATGAGAGTAAGTAAGATATAAAGTTCTGTAGGTAAAGTGAATGAACTTCAGGACTTAGGGTCAGGAAGACCTGAGTCTGAATCTACCTCAAGGAAATTACTAGCTGTGTGACCCTGAGGAAATCTTAATCTCTCTCAGCTCCTCATCTGGAAAATGGGTATAATAATAGTACCTAACTCACAGGTTGTTGTGAGGATCGAGTGAGATAGATGATCAATGGAAAGTGCTTTGCAAATCTTGGAGGTTATATAAATGCTAACTGTTAGATTGGGCACTTATAATCGGACTGGGGAATCCTTAATGATAATAATAACTCCCATTTCTTTAGCACTTTGGGTGCTCAGATGCTTTCTTTATAACATCTCAGTGAAGTAAGCAGTACACGTATCATTATCCCCATTTTACAGAAGAAAAAAGTGAGACTTAGAGAGGCCCAGGGACTTGCCCAGGTTCATGTGGCTAGGAAGTGGCTAAGCTGGATTCGAACCCAGGTCTTCTGCCTCGAAGTCCAGTACTTTCTTCAGGATTTCATGCTAAATGGACTCATTATGCCTGTCCCCAAACGCTGTGTGTTTATTTTGTCCAGGGGTGGGGAACCTGCTGCCTTGAGGCTGCATGTAGCCTTTTCAGTCCTTAAGTGTGGCCTTTTGACTGAATCCAAATTTTACAGAACAAATCCTTGGTTCTCCACCCCTGGGCCCTAGAACATAACGGGTACTTAATAAATGCCTACAGCTTGGTGGATTCTCCTACACACGAGGTGCCACTTGCCATACTGGCTTACATAGCACAAGCCACAATGGAATTCCTTAGTCCCTAGTCTCTAGGCCTCAGAGAGGCAATAAGGTCCTAGCACACAGCGCTGAATCAATCGAGAACCTGGATTTGAATAGTGACCTTGCCACTTACTACCATGTGACTATGGGGTAAATCTCTACCTTTCTCTGAAGCTCAGCTTAGAGAAGGTTGAACTCCGTGGCCTCTGAGGCCCTTCCAGCTCTAAATCTATAAGCCTAAGATCCTGGATCAAATATAAACTCCTTGAAGCCGGGGATTCTTATTTTTGTTTTTGTATTCTCGGTGCCTATCACAATGCCTGGCACACAGTAGCTGCTTAATACATGCTTATGAGTGATCAACCTATCATTCTGTATTCTTAAAAAATAAATAGGATCTGGTTGCTATTCCCTTAGTTTCTTCTCCATAACAATTGTCCAGCAGAACGATTTGGGGCAGAAAGTGAATCTTATGTTTCTCTCCTCTACTATATCTGTCCTCTCGCACTCCACAGGACAGGACGAGGCCAGCAGCGTGGAGGTGACATGGCCAGATGGTAGGGTTGTGAGCCGAGGGGTAGCCAGCAACGAGACTAACTCTGTGCTGGAGATCCCCTACCCCCGAGAGGAAGACGGGCCGCTCAAACCGGCGACACTGGAGGTGGGCAGAGGTTCTAGGCCCCACCTTCCCTAGAAGGCACTACTCACAGCCCCATAGAAGGGAATCCAGAGATGGTGGGCCCATAGCTAAAGTGGATGCTCAGTTCTTGTATCCGAGCTATCCTAGCCCCAGAATGAGCAAGCTTTCCTAGCAGGGACCTCTTGTGACCTTCAGAACTGAGACGAAACTTCTTAGCAAAATGTAGGGCTCCCGGTAGCTCCTCCCTTGCCTATGAGGGCAGCACTTCTGACCCTCTTGGCCTCTGAGCTGCAGCTGTGAGGTAGTAGCCTTGGGTATCCCTCCTTCAAGTCTCCCCAGCACCACAGGCTGGGGGGGTGGCCAAAGGAGGAAGAGGAAAGCCTAAAAGTTGGGTCTCCTAATTCTGGCTCACAGATTCCACTATGGAGAAGGGGAAAGAGCAGGAGCTTGAGGTATCCACAGTTGGGCTCCTGAATCCCTTTTGGTCTAAGTACAAGGGAGCAAAAGACCTGGGAAAGAGGGAAGAGGCTGCCTTCAGGGCACTGGATCTGAGCTCAGCTTCCACTTGATCCGGGGTGTGGATGGCAACTGCTTTGGTGCTGTGACCACAGAGGGACTGGGACAGGGTCATCGAGGCTCACTGGTATCTCTACTTCCTCCCACCATGCAGTGCGGCCAAGGATTCTCCCAGCAAGACAACGGACGGTGCATGGGTGAGTTGCTAACAGGGCCCACGTGTCGGAGGATTGGGGAAAGGAGTGACCATGGAGCAGCTTCTAGGGAAATAAAACATAAGGCCCTGTCCAGGAGTTCAAGAGAGAAGGGGTGGGAAGGACCTTGAGGAATGTGATATTAGAGGAAAAACAAATCCATGACAGAAAGAACAAATTGATGCCTTAACTGAAACACATCTTGGCATTCAGGTTCAAACCAAGCAAATGTTTATTGATTATCTACTGTGGGGACACAAAAATGGATATGAAACAGACCTTTTTCTCAATATGTTTACAGTTCAATGGTGAGAGGTAGAAGACAACATCTACATTTTAAATAACCATGTTACAAGGGAGATTCACTAGATGTGTGACCCTGAGCAAGTCACTTAATTCTGTTTGCCTCAGTTTCCTTATCTGTAAAATGAGCTGGAGAAGAAAATGGCAAACCCAGTAGGGTCATGGAGAGTTAGACACAATTGAACAACAACAAAAGTCAAATGTAAAGGAAGGGTCTGGACAAAGTGCTTTGAAAAACTTTCAGGAGCAGGAAGGAGAGATCCCTACAGAAAGGCTATGTAGAAAGGAATTAGCAAGGGAGGCTGTGGATGGCATAGTCTGGTCCAATAGTTTGATAGAGTGTCACCATCCTGCACTGGAAATGACCAGCCTTCGCCCAGCTGCTCATGTGGGCTCTCATAGACTTCGGGCTGGAAGGGACCTTAGAGATCACCTAGTCTAGCTCCCTCCATTTATAATTGAAGAAAGCGAGTCCCAGAAAGGCCAAGGGTCACACCAGTGGCAGGTGGCAGAGCTGCTGCAATTTGAGACCAGGTCTTCCACCTCAAACCAGGAGCAGCCTGCCTATGGCGAGCAGAATTCAGTGCATGCAGTTCAGTAAGCATTTAAACACGTATCATGGCAGGCATTGTTCTAGGTGCTAGGCTTCTGGGCTGGGCATCATAAGGGAGCATTGGCCATATGCCAATGGGACACCTTGCAAGGTAACCCACAGGGCAGTTGAGTGATGAGATGGGTAGTCAAGGCCACCCTGAGATGGGATGACAGTATGGGGTGGTGGACATGCCATGGCTGTAGTTGATGGCTGGGGGGCATTTGTAAAAATGAAGAAGCCAGCAGTAACATTCAGACTCCCGGTGTTTGCCAAGGTCTTCCAACAGAAACTTGGCAGCTTAGGATGCCTTGTAGAGTTCTTCCCATGCAGTCGACACTCCAGAATTGTTTTTCCATTAGGATGATTGGCAGGGAGAAGGTGCCCAGCCTGGGAAGAATTTTTATTCACCGGTTCCTTCAGCTAGCATACATCTGGTCTGCTGAGTGAGTGCTTCCTCTCTTCCTTTTCAGACACTGATGAGTGTATCCAGTTCCCATTTGTGTGTCCCCGGGACAAGCCAGTCTGCATCAACACTTACGGAAGCTACAGATGTCGAACAAACAAAAGGTGTAGCCGTGGCTATGAGCCCAATGAGGATGGCACAGCTTGTGTGGGTGAGTGGAAGACAGTGAGAGTCCTAGAGGCAGCCCAAGAACACGGGGAGGGTGGTATGGGCCAAATAAAATCATATTGATTCCCTTAGGTTTGGGCATCCCTCATATACGGGAATGCTGTCCCTCAGCTTTCCTATCAGTTTGAAAAGATAAATTGAGGGTTCCCTAGATAATACTCCCATACAAAGTAGTGAAGCGTCCATCTCCTAGAGAAGTCATTGTCCCCTTGCCCTGTGCTGAGAAGCCATACACACACACACACACACACACACACACACATGCATGCATGCACATGTACACACGCAAGCACATACATGCAAGCACACGTACACACACACACTTTTTGACACTTTTTGTTTTAATGGGGAGCCCAATGTGCATTGGGCCCAGCTTGTAACTGAAGAGTTACAATTCTCTTGCACTCATATCTTCCTTAGACTAATGCTCCTGTCATTAAGTCAGTGATCCTCTTCCTACCTGGGAAATAGATTAGCTCTTGTTAACTTCTGTCTGAATTGGCATTTCGCTTCTTCCTCCCCTCCTCCTCCTCTTCCATCTCTCCCTTTATCTCTGTCTTGTTTTTTTTTCTCTCCCATTCCTTCTGCAGCTCAAGTGGCCTTTCTAGGTGGATACCCCTCTGCCGCCATCAGAATCTCTGAGTCTCCCTCTCAGGCCTCCTTTCTTTTTCTAGGCCTTGGACTTTGTCTTCAGTTATATGCACTTTAATTCCCATCAATAAAGAAAGACTAACAACCTTTGTGGAACTGAATCTCTCTCCCTCTGCCTGTTTCTCTGTCCACCCCCCCAGTAGATACTGCAGTGTTCCCTCAGAGTCATTGAATGGACAGCAGGGTCGCCATCTTTGAAAAGGGAAAGGGAAGTTATGGATATTTTTGTAAACAGAGTTGTTTGTGAATCCTTTCTTTGCATGTTTTCTGAGAAAACAGAAGGAGAAAATGCTCCCTCCCTCCCTTCCAAAACAGCCATGACAGTCCTCGTTCATCTGTATCAGCCTGTGTCGTAACCTTTCTCTCGTTTGCTATTATTTTGCCCTTAGCAAAGATGGCTCCCAGATGGTTGCTTGCTTCGTTATAATGTACCATGTGCCTGCTGGTTTGGCCTGTGCCGTTTCTTCTTTGCCCACCCTGACTCCCTGGAATGGAGAACACCTTCTTGAGGGGATGGTGCTGGTGGAGGTGGTGATAGTGGCAATGAGAGTGGGGGTGGTGGTGGATAGGGTTTCTTGATGAAAATGTTAACATTTGAATCAGCTAAGTCTTCCAGCCCCTCCCTCAGAGAACTTATGCCAATAAACTGTATGCTGGATATTAGCGGTGAGCTGGTGGAATTCCTCTGGGGCAATCAATATATGGTGCTTGAAACACTGTCACCCGCTTTGCGTCTACACCACGCGTTTCACCCCAAATTCCATCCTCTGAATGATCACGGGATGCCATCCTCTCCGTAATACTTTACAGTGGAGCCAAGTGAAGGAATAGAGAAAATGTCACACCCAGGTCAGATGGCGACACTAAGAATGAGCAATACACAAGTAGCATACCAGCCACACAGGTCACTCACCAGCCTGGAGTTCTAGACCTGGCTTAGCTTTGGGTTCCAGACGTGGCTCGGCCCCAACTTATGGAAAGAATATGGGAAGTCTCACCTCCCTTCTCTGGGCCCCAGTTTCTCTCTCTGTGAAATGGTAGGTTGTGCGAGGTATTCTTCAAAGTCCCTTCAAGCTCTAATCGTCTATAATTTTTTGACCAAGTAGGCAGGCCAACAAATTTCCAGATGCCAACTGGGCCCCACTGAGCACAAACAATAGTGGCAATCTGGGTGCAGACTAGCATGTGCCTCTTCTGGGAAGCTGGGGTTCAGTCTAAGGAAAGGGGTTATAGAATGAGGAGATCATTTCCATTCAACATTTTCCTGATGTCCTGGTCCTCTTCAAGAATGAAGGACAACCACAACTACAAAGCACCTACTATGAGCAAGGGTTGGTCTGGGCAGTAAGTTTATAGGGCTTTTCCCTAGGGGAGGTGAGCAAGTAGGAATACAACTCTGGCCCCCCTAGTTTTTAGAAAAAGCCTCACCGCAGATTTCTCTACTCGACATTTGGGGATGCCTTCTGGGGCTGGACCGAACACACAGAATACTTTAATAATAAGTCTTCGTAGTGAAAATTGCCATTACCTCTCATTAAATTCCAGATATCTTCTGGGAGGGGGGGGGAAGAATACAGTGCCCCAAGATATAATAAAATCACACTTAGAAATGCAGTAAACCTTTTAAAAATCACCTGTTTAAAGGAGAGCTGCAATTTTCTGATATTATAATAATGATACTCAAGATAAACAATAAAATGTGAATCCCTAATAGGAGCAGCTATTTTTATATTTGCAAGAGGTGTTTGAATTACAAATCTAAAGCAAAAAAACGAAAACAAAAACAAAACCACAGCTTAACTAAACAGCATATAATGGGCTTCAAAAAGGCTTTCATTAAGGTACTTCTGCCTAGACATGGGTGTTGGAGAAGGGAACTTAGACCTTAGTGTCAAACCTTCTCTTCCAAACCCCTCATTTTACATATGAGGAAACAGAGGCCCAGAAATGACTTGCTCAAGGTCACACACTTGGAAGAACCAAGATGAAAGCCCATGTCTTCTGCCTGCCAAGCCAATCCATGAGATGCAGCCTCCCTTGATATTGGACTCTATCTCTTTGGGAAGCTATTACCTCTTTAGGAAGGAGTGGGTTAATTGGAGGCTAGGGGTCTGGGAAACACACAAATTCAACAATTCACACAATTCATAATGTGGCCATGCCCAGAGACTCAAGATCATGTTAGCTAGAGCCCACACAGCACTAAATTGCAATGCTATCAGACATTTCTTGGATACTAACTCCGACAACAAAGCCCCAAAGTAAACGGGCAGTTCATTTGTTGAAACCCACTGACTGCCAAGAGGACCAGAAATCTCAGTAAAGTAAGTCTCCATGCAGTCTAAGCAGTCACATTAGGTTTCTGATTTAGATAAGGAACAGATGTAATAGCACATGTTTGAACGTCAAGTGTCTTTATAATGAGGTCTTCCTGTGTCCTTTTGAGGGTGGGGCCAGCTGACATCCATAGAATTATTCCTGGCCCCACTACAGTCCACAAGTAGATACCGATGTGCAGTACCAATGGCCGGAGACCACACTGCCTTTTCTCAGACTGGGTGCTTTGACAGGATCAGATGTATGAGGTTGGCTGGTGACTGCCACTCCAAGTCGGAGGTGAGGGCCAGCATGTTTGTCATTATTATTGAAAGGACATGTTTAGCACCTGTCAGCAAGGGGTGGGGGTCAGTCAGGTGGGGGTGAGAAAGCTGAATTCTGCTCCTTCAAAAACGTTCAACGTGCCTCCTCCCCTTGCGTGTTTACTTTCTAAGCTCAACAGCATGGGCAGAAACAGATGAGCAGACTGCTAGACAAATACCGAACCGCAGCAATAAATATGTAAACCATCTTATGCAAGTTTTGTGTTTATAGCTGCCGAGGAGAACTGTTATTTCCCATTCTAGGGGGCCTCCCTCCCTCATAGAGTTTGGCCGTGCTTAATTTCTGCAGAATCATGGAGGAGGGTGAATTGAGGGCTCCTACCCTTGACCTTCCCATGCCCTACTTCACTAGCAGCCCCACTCTGGGGAAGGGGCCACCCTCCTGGGGCCAGGAGCTGTGTCGAGCTTCACTCAGCCTGCCAGTGCCCCCTCTGAGGTCTAACACATCACACAGATCCAAACGGCTGGTCTGATGCAGCCAAGCAGAAAATCCAGTTCTCTGCTCCAAACAGGGGCTTTGTTCATCTTTCCAGAACCATGCTGAAGCAGGAGACAGAACATTTAATCTTCTCAGGAAACAGGCTGCATCTTTCCAAGCAGATTCCACGCTCACACGAGCGCAAGCCCAACCCAGACGCTTGGCTAGGATGACAAGCAGAATCCCACCCTCCCAAGGGTCACCTTCTATCTCTTACCACCATAGTGTGGACTCGGGCCCCAGCCTGGATCTATCAGGAGGATATAGCGGTGTCTCCTTGGTAACTAGCTCATCCTGCAAATAGAGAGGGGGAGGGAAGTGGGAGGGAGAGAGTGAATGGGGGTCAGTGAACTCCACAGATAATCTGAAACTTCACCTCAATCTTCTTCCATGAAACCTTTATAAGGTGACTAAGTTGTTCCAACTCCTTGCCCTCTGAAGGAAGTGCTGTCGAGCTGTGAATTGGCCAAAAGGTCAACAAAAGAAGAGTGGACTCATTGCAACGGACACATCTTATAGGATTACAGCATTTTAGAGGGCATCTAGTTCAACACCTATCTAACTGAATATTGGGAGAATCAATAATACCTTGCTTCTGAAATGCTGTAATTTCAATGGAGAAAGGTACTCAAGAGTTAGCCAGCCCTTATTTATTCAGTCATGTCTGACCCCATTTAAGATTTTCTTGGCAGGGACACTGGAGTGGTTTACCATTTCCTTCTCCAGCTTATTTTAAAGATGAGGAAATTGAGGCAAACAGGGTTAAGTGACTTGCTTAGGGTCACACAGCTAGTAAGTGTCTGAGGCCAGATTTGAACTCAGGCCTTTCTGACTCCAGGCGTAGTGCTCTATCCACTGAGCCACCTAGCTGCCTATTTTGTTGAACAAAAGCAAGATCTGAACTCATTTTCCCTGGTTTACAAGACCAGTGCTGTAACACCTGAGCTTTGAAGCCATATAGGCTAGCGCTAAACTGTTTTCGAGATACAATGATAGATTAGGCATGGTCCCTGCTTTCAAGGAACTTAAAATTTAATTCAACCTTTGCCTCACGGAGTAGGGGAGCAACTGTGGGTAGCAGATAGAGAAATGGCCCCAGAGCGACAGACATGGGTTTATGTCATCCCTCTGACCCATTCTGGCTATAAGACTTGACCTGAGCACATCCCTCTAGTATTCCAGGTAACTCCAAGACTTTTCAGTTTTAGAAAAGGTGCTGACTAGCTTTGGTAGAGGAGTTTGCTTATCTAAGAACTGCTTTTCTATCGGTACAATCACAGGGCCATTCCTTATCCCTATCCCCATCTGACCTGAGTGTTAGGAGAATCTAGAGGAAGGGAAGAGGGGAATGAGACAATTGTTCAGATAAACACAGTACAAATTAGGACATGATACTTGCACCAGACAAGGAATCAGGGGAGGAAGCATTTAATCTAGGCCTCAAAGAACTCATATTCTCCCAACAGCCCAGGGAGGCAGGGAACCAGAAGGAAAGGATCAGTCCCTTAGCTATACCGCCCTCAAGAGGAGAATAGACTTATCCAACAGACTCACATCCTCAGACCAGAAACGTCCAGGGCACTCCCAACTTTCCCCACATGTTTCTATGCCAGGAATAGTAAGGTTCTGGACACAGAGCAGTAAACTCAGTCATTTCCTCCTCCATCCAACTCTTGTCTCCCACCAACTAATGGGACAGACAGCCTGTGATCCAGTTTTAGCATCTGCTTTGTTCTGATTCCTGAGGCACTTGGTGATGGACTTAACATCCCTTCCCCAAGCTTCGCTGACTTGCCACTTGGTGCACCATCCCTGGGGGATGAGGTGAGCTGGCAGTGCATAGATTAGTTCTCAAATTCTCCAGAAAAAGAATCTTCATTAAGTAATGAGGAGGAGGGCCGGAAGGCAATGTCTGATAGAATGAAGCTCTCAAAGGGGCAGGCATCTGCTAGAGCAGCTGGGCTGGGTTGAGCTGGGCTAGAGACCCAGTCTTCTAATCATGCTGATGACAAGGAGTTGAACCCCATTAGCTCTCCAGTGATCTCAAAGCATTTCAGAAACAATATCATCCATTCTCGCAACAGCAGTTGCCCACTTTACAGATGGAGAAAGGGAGGTGAGCCACTTTATAGATTGATTTATTCATTTTAAAGAGTTTGCTATGTGCCAGGCACTCTTCTAGGCTTTGGGGATGCAATAACAGAAAAATGAAACAGTACCCACCCTCAAGATGCTTATGTTCTGGGGAGGGCGAGGGGAGTGGAGAAAAACATGAATACAGATAAGTAAATAGGAAATACATACGAAATAAATATAAGTGGATTCCCAGGGGAGGGGAAGATGGGCAAAAATGTCCTACAAAGAGAGAAATTTGGGTTAGGGCTTCATAGCAGTGTTTTGAAAAATGCAAGGAAAGCATTCATTGCCGCAAATGCCGTGCCCAGGTGGGAGGGAGGTAATGAGGCTGGGAGCTGCTGCAGGAACTCTAGCTCTGCTGCCTGAGAGGCTGGGATAGAAAATGGTTTCCAGCAACCACCTGCTCTTCCCAGACCTGTCCCAGAACCAGGGCTACTGCCTCCCTCCATCTCCCCAGACTGAGACTCCTGAGCTTCTGAATCTCTTCACTCTTACCTCACTGCTGTACCTAGAGGATTGCCCCAGAGGTGACATAAATAAGACCATCCACTTCGATTACAGATTTAACTACAACATGGCTAAGTAATGCCTCTTCCTCCTTCCATTCTGGCAGAACTGGGTTTCCTCTGGCATAAGTGAAGAAAACCTGGGTATCCAGAGAAAATGGGATCAGAAGCAGGAGGGACCCTTAGAAACTGTCTCTTCCATTCCCAAGGTGCAGAAAGTATGGCTTATAAAACATACCTTCTTTCCAACAGCTCAGAACACTATTCATCCACTAAGAATTGCAATCCCTATCTGTATCTATCCATTCACCTGCCTCTCTGTGAGACTAATTGCATCCATCTCTCCAGCCATCTAGACATCTATCTCTTGCCTCTAACTCCCTACATCCATCAGTCATTTCACAGCAACCAGCTTTCCATGCATCTCTCCATCCATTCACCTGTCCCTATGGCACTTTCCTCCCTAGCTTATCAAGAATAGGCCCCTCAGTCAAAGGTCAGAGGATGTAGTGCTAGAAAGAATCTATACTCAGGGCAGCAGGATCTTTTGCCAGAGCTGTACAATTCCGATTCTCCTTGTCTCATAGAAAATGATCGCTGAAGATGCTTGCTTTATCCCCTGACATCTGTATCAGTCCCCTCTTTCTCTGTCAATGGGTAGAGTACTGGACCTGGAATCAGGAAGACCTGAGTTCAGATGTGACCTCAGACACTAGCTTGTGACCCTGGGCAGGTCATTTAACTTCTGTCTGCCTTAGTTTTTCCATCTATAAAACGGAGATAATAATAGCCTCTAACTCCCAAGGTCGTTGTGAGGATAGACTGAGACGATATCTGTAAAGTGCTTTGCAAACCTTGAAATGATATTTAAATGCTGTCGTTGTTGTTGTGAGTCTGAGGGGTTCTTAACCCTTTTTGCATCATGGACCCCTATGCCTATGACAGTCTGGGAGAGTCTATGGACCCCTTCTCAGAATAATGCATTAAAATGAATAAGTGAATGACAAGATTACAAAGGAAACCAATTATATTGAAATACAGTTATCAAAATATTTTTCAAACAAAATATGGGCCACACTCACTTCCCCCATTTACTAGCCTCCTTATTTCTTCCTCACAGCCCATGGAAAATTTTTCTTCAAACAATCAACAGTCGACCAGCAAGTATTTATTAGGCCCCTAATGTGTGCTAAGCATTATGTTAGGTACTAGGGATGCGAATACAAAGAATGAAAGAATTCCTACTTACAAGTTTACATTAAAATGGAAGAAGTGACAAGTACAAATCAAAACATATTCAACATAATCACAAAGTTAATGAATACCTGTGTAAAAAGTAGTTAAATGAATGGTATTATGGGAGGGAAGGCCCTAGCAGTTAAAGGGACCAAGAAAGGCTTCATGCAGAATATAATGTCTGAGCTACATTTTAAAGGAAGAAAGGGAATCTAGGAATTGGATGCAAGTAGGAGTGTATTCCAGACATGGGAGATGGAAAATACATAGTGTGGAAAAAAGAAATGGAGTGCCATGAGAGAGAGAGAGAGAGAGAGAGAGAGACAGAGACAGAGACAGAGACAGAGACAGAGACAGAGACAGAGACAGAGACAGAGACAGACAGGGAGAGATACAGAGAGGGAGAGAGGGGGAGACAAAGACAGAGACAGAGAGACAGAGCAATAGAGACACAGTGAGAGAGACAGAGTGTGGCTGGATCAAAGAAGGGGGAAGGAGTAAATTTCCAATAACTTTCCCTTTCCCTTTCCCTTTCCCTTTCCCTTTCCCTTTCCCTTTCCCTTTCCTTTCCCTTTCCCCTTCCTTTCCCTTCCATTCCCTTCCCTTCCTCTCCCTTTCCCTTTCCTTTCTCTTCCCTTCTCTTCCTTTCCTTTTCCCTTTCCCTTTCCCTTCCCTCCCCTCCCCAGTGTGTAGGCTGTCACTGGGGCAATGACAGACCTCAGTGAGAAAGACCAATTCAGAGGCTATTGCAATAATCTAGGTAAGAGGTGATAAGCTCCTGAACTGAGGCAATATCTGTGTCAACAGAGAGAAGCCTTTTACGTGTCAAGCACTATGCTAGGAACTGAGGCTAAAAGTATCAAGAGCAGTGATGTCTCCATACAATGGGCTTACATTCTAGTTAGAATGTAGATGCCCTACATCCTTGTCTTTCTTCTTTCCAGTCCTTGGGATCGCAGATTTAGAGCTAGAAGGGACCTTAGTGGCAGTCCAGTCCAACCCCCTCGTGTTAGAAACTGAGGTCAAAGAGGCTACATAACTTGCCCAAAGTCTTTTGACTCTTAAGGAGCACAGCCGGAATTTAAACCCAGAGCCTCCACCTCCAATGGTAGGGCTCTCACCACCCCACGTTAGCTGTCTCCAAGTCTCCTCCTCCCCTCCCCAAAGGATGTGCTTTCAGGGGCCATTCTGAGCACCGCTGACAGGGACTCCATTGGATTGGGACGGATGCTTGTGGCCAGCCTCTCCTGGGCGGCCAGAGTGAAGAAGAAGATGAGGCCTGTGAGAAGGTTTCCGTGGTCCCGTTCATTTGAAGCTGTTACCCATGGCAGAAGAGGGATGGGGTTTGCAGCTCTGGCTTTCCAGGGGCTGAATTTAGTCCTTTGGTATCTCTGCTTTCCTTTCCCTGACTACTCTCTAAGCCCCACGCTGTGCCAGGGTGTTAGGTACTTCAGAGGACTGTATGTGGGTCTCTTCTTGCCAGTCCTCCCACCCTACCCTTCTGTTGCTCCCCTTCATTCGTCCCTCAGCCCTGCTCTCAGATGGTGCTCAGCTGATGGCTTCTCCATCCCACGAATCAATAGTGTCTATTACTCTAGAATAAGTAACGATGTCGGGCACCTGAAAGGATAATCTATCTATGTGTCTGTACTGTATTTGCCCACGTGCTTCTCTCTGGCTCTACCTGGGAGCCAATCCAGGCAGGGTTGGATTCTTTTTGTCTGGCTCCATGAGCACAGTGGAGCCTCCTCAAAGCTGTCCTTGAATCTCTGCTATGGGACCCAAATGAGCTCCTTCACACACTTCCATAAATAAACCCTCTTTGATGAGGTCTGAGGCAAATCTGCCTCATACTGAATTCCCTTCCAGCAAATGCTGTTAGGGTGAAAGCAACACTTTGAATCGTGGTAGGGTGGAACAAGCCCTGTCTCTGGAATCAGAAGACGTGAGGTCAAATTTTACCTCAGACAATGACCACGTATGTGACCTTGGGCAAATCACTTAACTACCAGACTATCAAAGGGGTCCAAGTTACAAAAAGGCTCCAGGATCAGTTCAAGTATCACCACCTTCCACACTGAGCCTTTCTTCACTTCCCCAGCTATTAGTGCCTTCCCCCTCCAAAAAAAATCACCAGTGATTTATTACTTTATTTATTATTTTAATTTTATGGTATCTTATATATTGTATTATATATTATGTATAATTTATATTTATGTAAGCATACATTGCCTCCCCCAAGAGGATGTGAAGTTCTGCAGGGTAGGAATTATTTCAATTTTGTATTTGTATCCTGAGCGCTTAGCACAGTGCCTGACACATAGTAGGTACTTAGTAATTGCTTGGCAAATGTTAACTGATTGATCATTAGAGAGCCATTGTGTTATAGCAAACTGGGTGATGATCTTGGACTGGAGAAGACCTGGTTTCCAATTCTATCTCTGACACTAGCTGTGTAACCCTAGGCAGATTTTGAAACCTCTCTATGCCTTGGGAAACTCCCTGGAATTGACTGATCTTCTAAGTCACAGATGAGTTGTGATCTGCTTTGGTGAAAGGACTCCCCACGCTGATGAAATGATAGATTCTTTGCTCATTCACATGTTTTCTTCACTATCATATTCAAAGCTGAAGGCATTTCATGGAGACCCATACTAGCAGAGTGAATGTCCAAGCTCGGTACCTTATCATTACTGGGCACCGTTCTATGTCTGCAGCCTCAGTATTTGTCATTTACCCCATTCTTTGGACGCACTCACCTCCTTGTTACAAAGAAGGACTTTTTCTGTAAAAGAAATATAGTTAGGTAATGATAGTGATGCAAAAAAAAAAAAGAAAAGAAAAGAAAGAAAAATATGACGATGAAAAAATTAAAAGTGTTTACCAAAAAAAGAGAAAGAAGTATCTGGTTAAATTTAATATGTGCTTTAAAATAGAAATTCACAGTTTTATATACAATCCTCTTTTTCTGTATTTCTTTGCATATTGAATATTCATGTCTGTTGATTTTTAATTTCATAATAAAAATAAACATTTTAATCCCACTCACCTCCTTCATTCAACCTGCTTACCTCCATTCCTTTCTGAATCACTCGAGCCCAACCATCACAGCTGTCAAGACTGCTCTAGACTCTGTCCCTGACCTAGACCAGGATCAGCTATGTCAGTGCTTCCTTGGCTGTTACCCTTTCCATCATGATCCCCAAGCCTGGATCCAGCCCATTGTCTACTTCTCTCCACCCTTGTTCCCGGACTGCAAAGCTCTTCTGGAAAAAGAGCATGCTGTTGTGAATAAACCTGGCCCATGACAAATTGATGCTGTCCAACTTCAATCTGGCCCTTGCTATTGCCTGGCAATCATATTATTTATCTCTCATTGACTCAGTCAAACACTACCCACAGCTGCTATTCCAGACCTTCTCTGCTCTCATTAAACCTCAGTTCCTCCTCCCTCCTCTCTTCATTCTCAGAAGATGCTCCAGAGAGACTCATCCACTCTCCTCTTTGTCTCACTATTTTTCTGTCTCCACATCCCTTCTCTCATTGTTTTCTCCAATCTCAAAGGAAGATGCCTTGCTCAAACTATGCACTGAGGTCTCATCCCATCCAAACTCCCAGTGGGCTTTGCTTACCGTTCTCTCCATTTCCAGGATCAATTCAATAAAGATTAGTAAATACCTTCTCCCTAGCATGGACTCTCTGCCGCAGCCAATCTGGTCTCATAGGATATAGAGCTATAAGACACTTTAGAGATCACCTAGTCTAACCCCCTTATTTTTCAAACAAAGAAAGTGTAGCTCAGAGAGAGGTGTAGTGACAAACCCAAGCCCTCTCATTCCAAAGCTGATGGCCTTTCCATTGTACCACACAGCCTCTCTTTATTGTCCCCTGAACACATCATGATCATTCATTCCTTTATGCCTTTGTTCAGGATGTTTTGCCTGCTCGAGCCTCTCTCCACCAATCCAAAGCTGCTATTTATCCTTCAAGATCCAGCTCAGCTCCTACCTATGCCCTCTATGAAAACCCTCCTTGGTAGCTTCAAGCAATGTCATTTTCTCCAATTGAATTCAATTCAGCAGATACTTATTAAGCATCTATTGTGTGCAGAGGAACTGAGGGATATACAAAGGTTAGATAAGATATTATCCCTGCCCTCATGGGGCCTATAGTCTAATTGGTGAATACAATGCGTACATAGAGAATTTTAATGCAAAATGATATACAAGAAGTGTACTAGACTTTTCTGAGGTGGAGGTTGGGAGAGAGGAATTACCAATGGGGTAATTGTTCTTTGTTATCTGATGCATGCATCCAACACTAAATTATATTCAATTTATTATTTTACCAGATATGTTCCTATATTTTCTCTAGTTATCCTCCATATTAGTCCTGCCTTCAGATGCCACATCATGGAATGGAGGTAACCCTAGGTTCTCCAGGGCTGTGCCAGAATAATTCAAATTCTGGCAGACTCTATCAAGCTGGAAAAGCTTTGACTATGGCAAACAGATGGCCTGCTGTTCCAGGACCAGTCTAGCTAAGTACAGACAGAGATTCATCACCAGAAAGTTGACCACTAGGCAATCCATAAAGGGCACAAAGTGGCCCTCTGTTCTGTGCAGTCCCTTCCCATTTCTGTCCTGATGATGTCATAGGAAAGGGAGCAGAAGGTGCCTGGAAGGGTGGGTTGTGATCTGCAAAAGTAGATGGAGTGCCCACATCCATGAGTTTATGAACCCATCAAAATATCAAAGTTCTCTAAGTATATCTTGCCATTATCATCATCCACAATGAACATTTATTGAGTACTGCTTTGGGCTGCCACATGGCATATTGTCCAATAGCACATTTACCAGATTTATCTGCATTCAAATAGCAAGCAGTAAGAAGGAAGGAGCAGCTGCAAGTCCTAGGAACCATCAGACTTGAGTGATGACCTTCTTTTGTTCAGATACCTTCCCTGGCCCCATGCCTGCCCTAGAAGTTCACCAGTCAACTATGTCTCACATGTGTTAGAAATAGGCTTGACATCAAAAATTTAGTATCAAGAAAAATTATTATAAAGAAAGTCCAGAGGATTTAGACATTTCTGGCCAGAAGCAGGCTCCACCCCTCTTCAGGAGGGGTGGGCCCTGAGTGTAAGGGCAAGTGTGCTTTTATGCAGTTGAATTCAGCATGAAACCTCCTAGGCCAGGATTGGTCCATCCCTTCCCAGGCCACACCCCTCCTAACATGTTTCCCCTTGACATGCTCAAGTATGTTCCCCCTCCCCTGGTCATACATCCCATGACTCGTTAATGAGGCTCCAATTTTATGAGGGGTATGTCAGATAATAGTAATGAAGCTCATTAAGCAGGCGCACTAGCACTTTTCAGGTGTCCTCAGGTTGACCCCAACTGGTCTGAGCTGGCTTGACCCTTATCTTGATTTTGGGGTCTTCTTGGAACAATCCACTTACTTCCTATTGGTCAAGCCCAGCCCACCTACAGTATACCACTTCCTGGGACCTTTGTTCTTTAAATCTCTGCATTATTCTCTTTCTCTGTGGAAATTTAACCTTTATCTGACTCTCACACATGGAACACAGACTGCCAGCAGGTATAGGCCTTTGCTTTGGAGCCACCCATCCAGTCAAAATGGCTCCTCCATTTTCTACCTTAAACAACTTCTAGGATAATATACAGTCAGACAGAACCTAGGATTCCTTTTGGCTGGCCACATTATGAAACATTTGCCATCATTGATCATTCTAGAATAAGCAGCCATATTACAGTACATTTGGCGGTTACAGATCATTTAAAAATGAACAGAGCTATGTGAAACACAAGATGGATGGATAGGCCACCCTGCCAATCCTAACACAAGTACTAATGATTTGCAAGATAAAGAAATCAAAGATGTGGTCCCTGCTTGGAAAAAAAAGCTTATAATCTAGTTAGTTAATCTAGTTATAGGAACACATACAGTAAAATAGTAAATTGAATATAATTTAGCCTTGGTTGCATGGACCAGGATATGTCCACCAAAAAAGTTTATGTAAGGTAATGTGTTAGGTACCAAATGAGTGATACAGATAATAAGTTCATAAGAGGGAGACATCACCGCAAACTAGATAGTAGGAGGAGATCCCAAAAGAGTTAGCACTAATCTTTTAAATATGGGCAGGATTTATGTAACCTGTGGCCCAGAATATTTAAGTTTACACAGACCATATTCAATCTCTCTTTAGCTCAAGCCTCGACCTGAGACTCCCCCTGGGCATATCAGCATTTGGCCCATGTCTAGGTCTCCACAACAACAAGAAAAGAGCCCTCAACTCCCATGCAATCAAATCGCTCAGGCTAATAAAACATGAACGTAAGGCATATTTTACTTAACCCAACACAAAACACGAAGGACTCCTATTAAACCCATAGAGATTTAAGACAACTCTTCTTTTCTTTCTGGGTAGGCTCACCTCAGGGCCCTAAAAAGACATATCACTGCTCTTGAGTTGAGGCTATCCCCCCCAATTCCCAACTAGGGAAAGCTTACTCAAAGCGACAAGAAAACTGATTCTGTGATGGAGCCTCAGAAAGAGCCTGAGGCTAGCTAGCTGTTTCCCTCTGATCATTATCTAAACTGTGACTGTCAGTGGGTTTGGGAGAGCAGACAGTCTTATTCTCAGTCTGGTGGGAGTGGGTGTGGATATGGAAGTGATTGTCAGTGTCTTCCAATAGAGAAGCTTTTAGAATGGAGAAGGGACCCTAAACGTCATCTATTCCAAATCCCTCATTATTTTTTTAAAAGCTGTAGGGAAATTCTTTTATATATTTTAATTTTGTTTAAAAATTTTTAATGATGCCTTCTGTTTTAATAGCCCGTGAATTACATAGATTTATTTATTTTGCTTAACATTTCCCAATTACATTTGAATCTCTTGTGGACTGCATTGGGGAGTGTTGCCACAAATTTACCATCTCTGCTCTAGGCAATTCTCTAAGATTATAAATTGTAGAGACAGTATGGACCTGCGTTGGTACAGGGATTTTGTTCCCCCGAGAGTTTGATCTATGACTAAAATAACAAATATAGTCCCTATCCCTCTTATAAAGTTTAAGATTTTTTTTCCATGCCTTTGTTGTCTTCCTTTCCTTAAATTCAGCTTATGAATCAGTCCCTCAGTGTCCTCACAACTGAGCATCCTCCTCCAATTCATCATGGCATGGAGGTGACCTGGGATTCCTGCAGGCTATGCCAAAGGAACAATTCTGGCCCATTTTCTTCCCTTGGAAAGGCATCGGTTATGGCCCAGCAACAGACTGAATCTGCTTTCTGAGGACCAGCCTAGCCAAGTACAAAGAAGCTGCTCTGCAGGAGCATGGCCATTTAGCCAATGATCCTTGACCCTGGCAACCCATGAAACAAAGAAAATGTAAAATGGCCCTATGTCCTGTCCCTCTGCTTCCATGTGCTAGTGGCAGAGTGGAGGAAAGTAGAGAAGGCACCAAGGGTAATCCGGTTTTACACTGTCTAGAAATTTTAACTTAGCTGTTTGTGCTCTGGGTATAAGATCGTTGTCCAGTACAATGAATGGATGTGCTGCTGGAGGGACTAAATACATATCGAACTTAACATTCTCCATTTAAATAAAACCAGAAGAAAAGAGGAAGTCACAGCTAGAAGGAAGGAGGGAAGGAGAGAGGGAGAAAGGAAGAGAGGAAGAGAGAAAGGGAGGAAGGAAGGAAGGAAGGAAGGAAGGAAGGAAGGAAGGAAGGAAGGAAGGAAGGAAGGAAGGAAGAGGAAGGGAGGAAGGAAGGAAGGGAGGAAGGAGGAAGGAAGGAAGGAAGGGAGGAAGGGAGGGAGGGAGGGAGAAGGGAGGGACGGAGGAAGGGAGGAAGGAAGGAAGGAAGGAAGAGGAAGGAAGGAAGGAAGGAAGGAAGGAAGGAAGGAAAGGAGGGAGGGAGGGAGGGAGGGAGGAAGGGAGGAAGGAAGGGAGGAAGGAAGGAAGGAAGGAAGGAAGGAGGGAAGGAAGGAAGGAAGGGAGGGAGGGAGGGAAGGGAGGAAGAAAAAGCATTTATTATGCTCTTACCATATGCAAAGCCCTGTGCTAAGCACCACGGATACAAACAGAAAAGCAGAAACAGTCCTTGCTCTCAAGGGAAGACAATATATATGGAAGGTTTCTGCTGCAAGTCACATGGAAAGATCCCATGGTGCTTAGGGTGAAGTAGCAAAGCAGATATAACTGCCTCTTCTTTGAAGCCATTTCCACAGATAAAATTATATCAGTTTCTGATGTTGGCTGATTTGACAGTGCCAAGGATTTTGGTGGTGAGAAATTTGTTTTCTGAGTTTTCTGGTGCTATGACTGCAGTTGCCAAGCCCCATCTCCACAGAAGTTGCTTCCCCAGATGACGGCTATCTGGGCTGAGTCAGAAGCATTGCTATTCCCAAAGCTCTTGAGTTCAGAGTCCTACGCTTTCCCTTTCAGGGTGTAAAGAGGGGTCGTGGTTGAGGTGGGAGTGACGGC
The DNA here is from genome assembly GCF_003287225.1 of Phascolarctos cinereus. Classification (NCBI taxonomy): domain Eukaryota; kingdom Metazoa; phylum Chordata; class Mammalia; order Diprotodontia; family Phascolarctidae; genus Phascolarctos; species Phascolarctos cinereus. Next base: position 73,740,266 of record NW_027555736.1, read on the forward strand.
TTAACATGACCAGCACATGCCATCTTTGGTCTCTCCCTCAGGATGTCCTGCTATTTCAACTAGTCTGGCTTGCCTGCCCATAGCTGGTAGCTGGTTTTCAATTGGTGGGAATGGCTGGCCCTTTCTCCAAAGGGATTGCTCCCCTGGATGATGGTTGTGGACACTGGGTTAGAATCAGAACCAATGGTTTGGATGGCCCCACCACTCCCAGAGCCTTTGGGTATAGTCACTCACAGATTCTCCTTGGAGAGGTAAGTGAAACAGTGAGAGTTGGTTTTATGGTGGACTCAAAAGACAAGAAGACACATCATTTCATGGGACATTTGGTCATTTCACGTGCGGCACTTATGATAAATATTAACAAAAAGACTACCGTGAAAACAATCAAAATTGTTGCAGAGAATTGAGAGGCAGAGAAGTTCTGTGAAGAATAGCAAACAGCCAATGTCTTGTAGGATTTGAATGAAATTACACTGAATCAAACAAGGAAGTTGGGAGGAAAGGTGGTGTTCATCCTTGTTCTCAAAGAGGACCAATGACATCAGGAGGGGGATGTCTTGACTTGCAACTGACTTGGATTTAAGTGAGGAAGGGCTGTGCAAAGTCATCAGCCTCACTCTCTCCTCCAGAGTCACTGGAGTCCAGTGGCAAGACATAGATTAAGACAACTGGCTTCAGAGGTAGTGGGAGACCTTGGCCTTTCCCAGGTCGCAATTTGTCTGAGGCAAAGCCCATTCAGTAATCAAAGGCTAGGGTAAAAACTGAGGCAAAAGATGACCTGGTTTGCCTTCACAGAAGAATCAGTCTGGGAAGGGAAGACCATCAGGTTTTCTGGCCAGAACAGAAACAATTGCTGATTTACACCCAGTCTGAGTCATCAAAACCCCACACAATGAGCAAGTGAGGCTTGGTAGGACTTATTACTGACCAATCAGTGAAAGCCAGAATATTTTGGGTTTAAAGGCATAGTCAAATAGTTCCATTTGAATCACAATGAGCTTTATCAAAGCCTTTTTTTAAGAGCTATATTTCAAGAAATCATAAAAGAAAAATTACATGATACAAAAGAGTTAATTGTCCCCATTTTTTGAAGAAAATGATGAAATAAATGATAGGAGGGAAAAATCTAGCTCTCAAACCCCAAAGTACCTTGTGAAGTATAAGCAATCAAAATTTATATTCTTTTGGACAGAGCACCCACATGTAAGGGTATGATTCCCCAGGTGGACAGAAGAAAAGGAGAGGGAGGAGGAGGAGAAGGGGAGGAGAGATAGGTTTTTAGGAGAAAATGATGAGTTCAGTTTTAGATCCACTGAGTTTGCCATACCAGCAGGACATTTAGGAGATGTTCAGTAGGCATTAAATGTTAAAGAACTGGAGCTCAAGGCAGATATCAGGGCTAGGTGCATAAATCTGGATTGGTCTTTGCATAGATGTGATTGTTGATGCCATGGGAGTGGAGGAGAACATCAAGGGGGAAAAAATAAAGCAAGAAAAAAGAAGAGAGCTGAGAAGAGAGACTGGAAAGATAATGTGCATGTGTGCATGGTGCACACACACACACACACACACACACACACACACACACACACACTCCCCAAGAGTTGGTAGAACAAAGATATAGGAGGAAAGGGGACAAGAAGAAATAAGACAAACAGGAGATACAAAAGAAAACAGTATCTCTGAATTCAAGGAAGGAGATAGTTTCCAAAAGGAGGAGCTGGCTGTTCAACCAACATTTCTTGAGAACGGCTACATGTAAGTCAATTTAATTGAATCTAACATATATTTATTAAATGTCCACTATGTGCAAGCCTCCATGTAAGGTAGTGGGGTGATAAAGGATTTGGAAGCAATTCCATATGGGGAAAGGTTGAAGTAGTTATAGATGATTCACCTGGATAAGGGAAGTCAAGGAAGGCGTGCTAGCTGCGGGCTTGTTGAAGGGCTATCTATCCTCTGGGAGGAGCAGACAACCTGCGTGGCACCAGAGAGCCAACCTAGGACCAGGGAGTGCAAGTTACAGGGAGGCACATTTCAACAATTCAAGGAGGAATTTTGACGATGAAATTAAAATGCCATTGATTAACAGACAGAGAACTAAGAATCGTTCACAATTTGAGTTGACAGCCTTAGGAGTTGATGAGTTTCTGGTCAGAAATGGGGAGTGGCCGGAGAGGCTGGGTAATCATCTGTAGGAGGGTTATAGGGGAAATTTCAACTTGAGGTAGGCTCTTGCAGTCTAAGATTCTCTGCTTCCACGGCCGATTCCCATTCCTCAGGGATAAAGATTAATTGGACCTAAAATTAAAAAGTCACACATTGATCAGTATAGACACCATGTATGTAGAAACTATACCCCTAAGGCAGGGGTTCATAACCTTTACTGAGTCGTGGATCCCTTTGGCAGACCAGTGAAGTCTATGGACCCCTTCTCAAATAATCTTTTAAAATTCATAAAAGAAAATACATCAGATTACAAAGGAAACCAATTATATTGAGGCCCAATTACCAAAATATTTTTAAAACAAGTTCATGGATCCCAGGTTAAGAACCCCTGCTCTAGGAATTTCACAAGACTAGAGAGGCACAGAACTGGTGCTCAGGTCTCAGAAACATGAAGGCCAAGTCTCATGGGGTCATTGCTTCAGAGCTGGGAGGGACTTTAGAGGCATCTAGTTCAACTTTCTCCTTTTACATGAAGATACTAAGGCCCAGAGAGGTTAAATGATGTTCCCAGCGTCACACAGCTGGTAAGTGGCAGGAATGAGCTTCAAACTAAGGTCCTCTTACTCCAAATCTTGGATGTTCTAGTGGGAATCAGGGTGCCCTGAGCTCTAACTGTATCTTGCTGTGTGCTTCTTTTGGACAACTTGCCTGATCTCTCTCTCTCTCTCTCTCTCTCTCTCTCTCTCTCTCTCTCTCTCTCTCTCTCTCTCTCTCTCTCCCTATATATATATATATGTATATATATATATATACATATATATATATATATACACGTATGTGTATGTATGCATGTATGTATGTGTATGTGCATGTAGATGTGTGTGTAGATGTGTTGTGTATGAATAAATACACATATATATTGATAGATAGATAGATAGATAGACACACATATTTTCCTACCCACTCTGTAGTGATAGGTAAGGTAGTAGCGAGGCACTCTTTACACTTAGGGCTATATCTCTAGCTGCAATGCCTTATTTCACCACTCAGTGGCACCTCACACTCTGGAAATCCCCTGGCTTGCATCCTCCCTCTGGACCAGATGATCGAACTGGGATTTTGGAACTCCGAGGAGCTGAATCCCAGGAGTCCCACAGATGCTTAGACTGTACTACCTGGAAGATGCATGTGCATGGAAGAGCCTTCCCTAGGATCTGGCTTGGTGGCTGTAAGGACTTGGCCAAAGTGAAGGGGCCTTAGGAGATACTGTTTTAGAGTAATGGGTCACTTCTCTCCACAGCCTGGAACTGCCTTGGGGATCATCCCAGGCAGTGTCGTATAATGTAAAGAGCCCTGGTCTCAGAGTCAGAAGAGACCTAGGTTTGGATCCTGCCTCTAATGCATCCTAGCTTTGTGACCATGGGCAAGGTATTTATCCTGTCTGGGCCTCAGTTTCCTCTACTGTAAAATGAGGGTATTGGATTTAATGATCCCTTCTATCTCTAGAGCTCTGACCCTATGAGATAATAACACCTGTTGTGCTTACTTCCCAGGGTTGTTGTCAGGATAAAACACATAATGTACATAAAACACTTTGTAAACCTTAAAGCAATTATCATTATCTCCCAGCTAATGATGGAAAAGGTAACTGGCAGGAGACCCCAGCTCAGACACATGCTCCTATTTGTGTCTCTATGTCAGTGTCTTGTGCCAATTAGATGAGCATAGAAGCCTCATGTATTCTTTCATTCATTCCATTTATAAGGATCAGAGATTTGGAACCATAAAGGACTTTAAAAGTCACGGTGTCCAACTGCCTCATTTTAAGAAACTGAGGTCCAGAAAGGATCCTATAGAATCATAGATTTAGAGTTGGAAGGGACCATAGAGGCCATTTAGTCCAACTTCTTCATTTTACAGATAGAGAAACTAAGGCCCAAACAGGTTCAGTAGCTTGCTCAAGACCACACGGGTTTTGGTACAGCCAGGGTTCAAACCTCTGTCTCTTGATTTTCTTAACACCATACTACCTCTCTTAACACCTATTATGTGCAAGGCACTGCAATTGCTGCAAATAATACAAAAGCAATGTGACAGACTCAGACATTCAGCAATTCAATAATTCATTTTAACTCAACAAGGATTTTTAAGAACTGTTATGTACAGTTCCCTATGTATAGTAGGGGAAGACTCTGGTATCTTCATGGAGTGAGCAGACAAGTGGCTTCTACATCTTTTCTGTGGACCCTAAGCAAAAATATTCATCTGCCTACCTCGGGTCCTAGTCTTTCTCTTTTGTGCTGTGACAGGCTCTACCTGCAGGCTCCTCTTAATACCCCCCAAAACCCATAGATACACCCATGCTCATCATTTCCTCTCCTATAGAAGAAAGAGCTCTGGAGACAATGGCATGGGCTAGCCAGGCATCAGGACATTAGTGTTGTTCAAAGTTTTTTCCTATTAATTTGACTGGCTTGTGGAATAAGACTACCAGAATTTACAGATTTCTGGCTGACCCAAAAGTGGAGCCAAGGGGTCGGGAATAATTGCTGTCCCTTTCCCCTCTCCAGTCTGAAACTCCTCATGGTCTAAAGGCTGCTAGGCACCATATGGGGCTGTGAGGGGATCTGTTGTGGTCTAAAGGCTCTTGGTCTAAAAGGCTGCTAGGCACCATATGGGGCTGTGAGGGGATCTGTTGTGGCTGGAAGATGCCAGAAGCTTGGTCTGTCACTTTCCCCAAGAGTCTTTCCCTGACATAAATAATTGTATCTCTGTCTATGAATGTTGACAGTCAAAGAAAAACATGAATAACCAATCTGAAGGAAGGATGAGAAACAGAGCGTAACAAGAATGAAATTATCCTCTGACCCAGGAGGTCTTCACATGGAAACTGGATGACCACTTGTCAAGGCTATTCAATTAATCAACAAGTATTTATTAATTTATTATTCACTATGTTCCACGCACTCTGTTAGGCACTAAGGATACAAGTACAAGAGTGAAACAATCCATATTCACGAGTTTACATTCTAATGGAGGAGACAAGCACAAATAAAAATCCATATAGCATAAAAATAAAGTGAATACATAGCACATATACAAAGAGGGTAAAATGCAGTGTAGTTTAGGAAGAAGGGAACTAATAGCCAGAGGAGAGTGAAGAGTTTCATCCAGAAGATAATACCTTAGCTTCATTTTAAAGGAAGAGAGGAACTCTGTGGAGTGGAGTTAAGAAGGAAATTCATTCCAGGCCTGGGGAGCAGGCAGTGCAAAGGCATGGGGGGTGGGAGATGAAGTCTAATATATGAGGAACAGTGACAAGTCCAGTCTGGCCAGAGAAGTGGGGAACACAATGTCCACTGAGACTAGACAGATAGGTTGGGGCCACTTTGTGTAGGGCTTTACATTTTTTTATTCTAGAAGCAATAGGAAATAATTGGAGTTAGGTAAGTAGGAGAGTCATATGGTCAGATCTGTTCTTTGGCATCAGTGTGTAGGATGGACTGAAGTAGTGAGACTTGAGGTAGGAAGACTAATTAAAAGACTGTTACAATAGTCTAGACCAGAAGCAATGAGGTCCTGAACTAAGATGGTATCTGTGGGAATGGAGAGAAGAGATCAGATGGGAGAAATGTTGTGAAGACAGAAACAGCAAGATTTGGTAACTGATTGGATGTGTGGGGTGAGAAGGAGTGAAGGATAATGCTAAGATCACAAGCCTGAGACACTGGGAGAATGATGATGCCTTTAACAGAAATATGGAAGTGTGGAAGAAGGGAGGTTTGGGGGGAAAGGTCCATAGGTTTCACTAGATTGCCAAAGGGGTCCATGACACAAAAATAGCTAAGAGCCCCTGATCTGCATCGATATTAAGGTCCTCTGGTCCATCTTATCCACATCCATCCATTCTCTTTTCTTTTGCTACCATGTTATTAGTTCAAGTTCTCATCACCTGACATCTGGATTACTGCCTTCTTCTTCTAACTTGTCTTTCTCTTTTTAAAAAAAATTATTTATTTTGTTTTTAATTTATAGGATAAAACAATCATTTCCATAACATTGTATAACAAAACTTGATTGCACATGAAACTGCAAATCTATTGTGTTACAGCTTGCTATTCCTTTTAAATATAAAGTTATCATGTAAATTTCTTTCTTTTCCTTCCCTCTCACACCCTTGCCCTAGAGATGGTTACCTTTAGATACATGAATTTGTGGAAATGGCTTTGCATTGAGCCATCCACACTACCTTTCCACCTTTCCATGTGACCAGTTGCATACATCTATAACAGACCTAGGCTGGGGGAGGCAGGGTATATTACCCAAATCTGGTGCTATTTCCACTACACTAAATTGCTTGGCCTGCAGGTGTAATGTGATATCCTAGAGATTGTCTGCTCCCTGGACAGAATCTCTCAACAGATATGTCTATACTAGGAGACTGCCCATCTAGGTATAATCACCAAACCCTAGACTTTGCCTCTGTTTCGTCTTTTTACCCTACTACTTTCTTGCTATGATTTGTGGCCCTAGAACAGAAAAACTAATATAATGGGCTTTCTGGAGACAGAACATAGGTACACAATCTTGTTGGCCCTGGGACCTAGCCCATAGTTCCTGCTTCCTTCTGCACATCTTGCCTGCCCTAGTGCTCAAAACAGGGTTACACCAAATTAAGATCAAACTTGTGTAGAGAGATTGGCAATCCTGGTTTAATTTACCCAGGACTGAGCCTGAGCCCATTAAGGTTGGAAAACATTCATCAAGTAGACAGGATCAATTCCTTCCCCTCCTCACCTGCCTGTGCAGAGAAGTGTCAAAAGCACAGGATTCCCCAAAGACCATCCTTTAGGGGCCCATACAAACCAGGATCCACTGTCAGTCATATTCAGCATTAACCAGGTATAGTTAATGGATGCGGTTCCTCTGCAGAAGACTTCCAAAGGACAGTCTCCAAAGAAGGTGAGTGAATTCATAGGATCTGGGGCTAGTAGAGACCATGTAGTAAAATCTAGCCCAACCTTCTCTCTTTACATGTAAAGAAATTGAGAAGCTGAGCGATGAATCGACTTGTCCAGAGCAGTTAAAAGACCAGGCTAGACCTCCAAAGAACTATACAGTGCTGTTTCCATTATCTGCCAAAGTATAAGCAGCTATCCTAGGTTGCTAGATGGCTTAGTGGATAGAGTGCTTGGCCTGGAATCAGGAAGACCTGAGTTCAAATGTAGCCTCAGGCACTAGCTAGATGTGGGACTTAACCTAAATAAATTACTTAACCTCTTTTGCCTCAGTTTTTTCTACCATAAAATAGGAATAATAATGATAATAATAATAGCTAATATTGTATAGTACCTACTATTTGCCAGGCACTGTGCTAAGTGCTTTACAAATATTTCATTTTATGCTCACAATAACCCTGGGAGATGGGTATCATTATTATCTTCATCTTACAGATGAGGAAACTGAGGCAAACAGAGGTTAAATTACTTGCCCAGAGTCACACAGCTAGTGTTGGAAGCCACATTTGCACTCAAATCTTCCCTACTCCAAGCCCAAAATTCCATCCCCTGCAACAACTAATAGCACCTATCTCCCAGGATTTGGTGGAAGAGCAAATGAGATATTTGTGAAGCGCTTGGCACTTTATGTGTTTATGTGTGCTAAATAAGTGCTGGTCTCCTTCCTCCCATCTTTCCTTTCCTTACTTCCTTCCTTCCAGTCTTCCTTCCTAGGG
>NW_027555736.1:76911814-76956798 GCF_003287225.1 Phascolarctos cinereus
TCTAACTTCAGTCATTAGCCCAGGAGTAAGGGCAAAGGAAGTAAATAGTGAGAGTAATCTCACCCAGAGTAGGACTTGGCAAGGTAAGACTAGAGAAAAAGAGGAGGAATTTTGAATTAAACATTAACAAACAATAAGTGCAAAACAGAGAGCAATAAAGTTTGTTCTTGCAATCCCTTGTACTTCAAAGAACCCAAGAAATGATTACCTTGAAGGCTCAGGGCAGGAGGTAGGGAAAGGTTATTGAGGCAAGATTGAAAAAAAGACCATTGGATTTGGCAGCTGACATCACTGACAACTTTAGAGCAATTTTGGTGGAATGATGAGGTTGGAAGCCAGATTGTAAGGGTTAAGAAAGTGAGAGGACCTGAAGTGGAGGCATCTACTGAAGACAGACTTTTCAAGGAGCTTAGTCACAACATGTGAGAAAGACATAGAATGATCATTAGTGGAGATGGAATAATCAAGTGTTTGATTTGAGGTTGAGAGAGACATAAGCATTTTTGTAGGTAGTAGGAAGGAGCAGTAGAGAGGGAGAGATTGGGGAAGACAGAGGTGGAAATATGTTCAAGGACATGGGATGGAGTAAGATCACTTGTGCAGATAGAGAGGGGTTAGCCTGGAAAGGAGTGAGATCACTTCTTCCTGTGAGACACGGAGGAAAGAGATAGTAAAGGTAGGAATATGAGTGGTAACCATACTGATTACCTCGGCTTCCTCTAAATCCCAAGCAAAATCCCATGTTTTTCAGAAATCCTTTCAGACTCCCTCTTCATTCTAGTGCTTTCTTTCTGTTGTTTCCTACTTATCTTGTAGATCACTTGCTTGTATACTTATTTTCAGGTTGACTCCTGTATTAGATTATGAGGAGCTACTTGAAGGCTGGGGGTGAGGTGGGGGAGAAAGGTTATTGAGGCAAAGGGAATAAACATCTATATAGAACTTACTAGGTACTAGACACTGTACCAAGTATTGTACAAATATGTCATTGGATTCTCAGAACTGCTTTGTGAGATGGGTGATGTTATCCCCATTCTGTAGTTGGGAAAAGTGTGGTTAAATGACTTGCCTGAAGTCACACAGCTAATAAGTGTCTCAGGTCTTCTCAACTCCAGGACCAGCATTCTCTCCACAGCACCACCTTAGTGGCTAGCTATCTACTGGGATAATACGTCTTTAAAAGCTCTAATTTCTAAGGGGATTGTCAAATTTATAGTTTAGATCCTAATTGGGTCAGAACTCTAATAATATAACCTCAGGAGTCCTCTTGATAAACCATTTGTATCTTGTATTTGTTTTTCCTTTGTGTTTGTAAATGTGAATGTGCAGGCTATGTCAGTGAATTAGAATTTATTAAGTATATACCATGTAAGAAACACTGCTAAGTGCTGGGGACATAAAAGGAGTAAAAAGACAATCCCTGTCCTCAAGGAGCTTACAGTCTAATGGGAAGACAACAAACCATAGAATTTGCATGAGTAAACAAGCCATATACAGAACAAATAGAAGATAATCACAAGAGGGAAGGCACTAGAATTAAAAGGGGTTAGGAAAAGCTTCCTGTAAAAGGGGGGATCTTAGTTGGGACTTAAAGGAAGCCAATTTTTGGTGATGAGCAGGGAGAGCATGATAAGTATGGAGAATAGCCAGGGAAAAGGCCCAGAGACAAGAGATGGAGCACCTTTGTTAGTGGAATGGTGAAGAGATTAGGGTACCTATGTGAGAGGGCATGGTGAGAAATTAGGTGAAAGAAGACAGGAAAGAAAAGGGGGGGATTAGGTTATGAAGGCATTCAAATCCCAAACAGAACACTGTGCATTTGATCCTAGAGAGGATAGGGAGACACTGAAGTTTATTAAGTGGGGGAGGTGACATAATCAGACCTGCACTTTAGGGAAATGACTTAGGTGGATGAATGGAAGGTAGATTGGAGCAGGGAGAGAATTGAGGCAGGTAGATCAGCTAGCAGGTTGTTGCAATAGTCCATGAATGAAGCGGTGAAGGCCTGTACTAGAGTGGTGGCAGTGTCTGAGAAAGGGGGGCTATTCAAGAGACATTGTAAAGGTGAAATAAGCCTTGGAAAAAGATTGGATATGTGAGGTGAAAGATAGTAGGTATTCCAGGATGGCACCTAGGTAGAAAGCCTAGGAAAATGGTGTTGCCCTCTATGATAATAGGGAAGTTAGGAGGAGGTGGAGGGTTTAGGGGGAAAAAATAATGAGTTTACTGTTGGACAGTTTGAGTTTAAAACATCTGAAAGGCAACAGGAGATGGGAGATTGGAGGTCAGCTGAGAAATTTGGGTAGAATAGGTAGATTTGAGAATCATCAGTGTAGAGATAGCAATTAAACCCATGGGAGCTGATGAGTTCACCAAGTGAAGTAGTATAGATGGAGAATCAGCTCTGATAGATCTCTGGGACACCTACAGTTAAAGGGGATTTTCTGCATGAGGATCCTGTGAAGGAGACTGGGGAGCACACAGATGAGTAGGAGAATCAGAAATGGTGTCTTGAAAACCCAGAGAGAAGAGAGTATCAAGAAGAAGAGGGGGATTAATAGTATCAAAGTTTGCAAAGAAGTTGAGAATTAAGATTGAAAAAAAGACCATTGGATTTGGCAGCTGAGATCACTGACAACTTTGGAGAGAGCAATTTTGGTGGAATGATGAGGTTGGAAGCCAGATTGTAAGGGTTCAGAAGGTGAGAGGACCTGAAGTGGAGGCATCTATTGAAGACAGACTTTTCAAGGAGCTTAGTCACAACATGTGAGAAAGACATAGAATGATCATTAGTGGAGATGGAATAATCAAGTGTTTGATTTGAGGTTGAGAGAGACATAGGCATTTTTGTAGGTAGTAGGGAAGGAGCTAGAGAGGGAGAGATTGGGGAAGACAGAGGTGGAAATCTGTTCAAGGAGACAGGATGAAATAAAATCACTTGTGCAGATAGAGAGGGGTTAGCCTTGGAAAGAAGTGAGGTCACTTCTTCCTGTGAGACACGGAGGAAAGAGATAGTGAAGGAAGGAATATGAGTGGTAACCATACTGATTTCCTTGGCTTCCTCTAAATCCAAAGCAAAATCCCATCCTTTTCACAAATTCTTTCAGACTCCCTCTTCATTCTAGTGCTTTCTTTCTGTTGTTTCCTACTTATCTTGTAGATCACTTGCTTGTATACTTATTTTCAGGTTGACTCCTGTATTAGATTATGAGGAGCTCCTTGAAAGAAACTACTGTCTTTTGCCTGTTTTTGTATCCCCAGTACTTCCTGGCACATAGTATGCACTTAATAAATGTTTATTGATTGAGATGAGGAAGAAGACAGGAGGGAGCTCATGGTGAATGTCTTCAATATTTTTCTGTAAAAATAGGAGGCCAGGTTTTTAGCCAAAAAGTGGAGAGAAGGGGAGCCATGAGAAATTGAAGGAGAGATGAAAAAGTTCAGAGAAATTGCTGTAGGGAGTGGGGTAGCGATAAGATAAAGGAGGTACAGTAGGATTGCCTAGCAACAGTGAGGGCCCACTTCAGGTTGTGTAATGTGAATTTGAAGTAGAGCTGCTCAGAGGGGTCATGATATTTTCTCTGCCTTCATTCAGCAGCACCATGGGTAGAAGCAAACGTGACATGGTGAGAATGATCCAAGGCTGAGGCTTGGCAAGATAATTCAATTCAACATTTACTAAGTACCTACTATGTGTCAGGGGCTACAAAAAAGCAAAAGACAACCGACAAAATAAAGGGGCTAGGGACTCAAGGGGACAGTACAGAGTTGAACTGCTTTACCAAGAGGTCAACAGGGAGAAAAAGAAAACAGTGAAGTTAATGCAGCAGTGACGGCCTAGGAAAGAAAGGAAGGGTTCCTGGATTGAAGGTGATGATGTGGGCTAATTCTAGGGTTTGGAAAGGGAAGGCAGAGGAAAACATGGAAAGACAATAGATTAAGGTCAGATAAGGAGATTTTGGAAAACTGATGATCAGGGTGTTTGAGGAAAAGTCATTATGTATGTCTAAGTATATGGGCAGTAGTTGGGAGTAGAAAAATTGAGAGCCAGGTTGTTGCTGTCTTTATCCTTTGTTCTCAAAGAGGACCATGACATTAGGAAGTGATGTCATGAGTTGCAATTGAATTGGACTTAAGTGAAAGAGGGCTGTGCAATGTCACCAGCCTCTTTCTCCTCCTGAGCCATCTAAGTCCAGTGTGAAGATATCGATCAGGACAACTGGAGATGGCAACTCATTGAGGAAGGAAGGAGAGTGACCCTTTTCAGCATCTAGATAGGCTTTGTGCCTATCTAGATGTATGCCTACTCTGTTCCGCTCATCTATCTTTCTATTTCTTAGTCACTACCAGAGAATTTTGATAATTGCTGTTTTAGAATAGAGCTTAAGTTTTGGTACTTCTAAACAACCTTACCTTCCATGTTTTTAAATTAGTTTTTGGTATTCTTGACTTTTTGTTCTTACAAATGAATTTCGTTATTTTTTTCTAATTTAGTAAAATTTTTTGGTAAATTAATTGGGAAGGCATTGAATACAGAAATAAGTTAGGTAAAATTGTCATTTTTATATATTGGCTCTGCTCACTCACAAACAATATTTCTCCAATTATTTAAAACTGGTTTTACCTGTATAAAAATCTGTTATAATTTTGTTTATATAGTTCTTGGTTTATTTTGAAAGATGTACTCCCAGGTTTTTTATGCTGTCTAGAATTATTTTCAATGGGTATCTCTTACTATCTGTTCAAGCAGGATTTTGTTTGTGATATATAGGAATATTGACGATTTGTGTGGATTTATTTCATATCCTGCTACTTTGCTAAAATTGTTGGGGTTTTGTTTTGTTTAGTTTGTGCTAAAAGATTTCATTTTTTCAATTAATTTTTTAGTTGAGTCTTTGGGATTTTCCAAGTTAATCATCTTATCATCTACAAAAAAGATTGTTAGTTACCTCATTCCCTATTCTGATTTCTTCTATTTCTTTTTCTTCAATCCCACTTGGTCATAATACACATATATATTCATTAGGGAAATAGTTTATAGTTTTCTTTTTTATGTTTTTGCTTTTCCTGTTTGAAGTATGTGTATCATATTTGTTTCAAAAAAGAGTTTGGTGGGAGTCCTTCTTTGTCTATAATTTCATATAATATACCCAAATCCATATGGTCTTGGTGCTCGTTTTCTTAGGAAGCTCTTTTTTGGGATGTTCAATTGTTTTTGAATGAATGTATTTAGATACTCTATTTCATCTTCTGATAATACAGGGAATGTATATTTCACAAGTAGTAGTACCATTTTATAGTTGAGGAAACTGAAGTCCATGGATTTTAAGTGACTTCTCCATGATCACATAGCTATTAAGTATCAGAGGCCAGATGTGAACCTTGGTCTCCTCTACAGTTTTTCTTTCAAAAGACAATAAAGTCTTTCAAAAGATCCTGGACTCTTTCTTGATTGGAAGACCTGGGGTCTAGGTCTAGATTTGCCACTTAACCACTGTGTAACATTGGGAAAGAGATTCTTTGGGGACTTAGTTTCTCCATCTATAAAATACGGATAAGACCTACCCTTCCAATCTCAGAAGTTCTTTCAAAGATCACATGTATATTAAATACTTTCTTGGGACTTCTGCTTCCGGGGGCCAACATGGTGGAGTGAAAAGGTAGTCACTCGCACTATCAACCTCCAAAAACTGAGAAAATATCACCCTAGGGGGAAAGAAAAAACCTGGAACAGTTGAACTACAAGAAAGACAGGAACAGCAGTGTAGCAACCCAGCAAACCTCTCTCCCAGTGCCTCAGCAAAAATAAGGGAACCAGCACTACAAAGGGCCCCAGGTGGATAAACACTCTGCAGCACCCATGTAAAAGGAGCTGAAGAAACTAAAGGAAAGGAAAAGCATGCTAGGTAGAACTGCCTGAGAGTTCCAGCCTTGCTGATTCCAGCCCAACACGAGGTAAGCTGCCAGAAACCTACGGACTCCAATTGGCAACATAAGAGGCCACAGTACGCAAAGCCAGTGACCAAGACCTAGGCTCCCAACACAAGAAGCTAGAGTCAGTGCCCTCTGTTCCTCAGCAGGAGAGCTCAATCTTTTAAAGGCCAGGGAATAAAGAAACCATGAGTAAAAAAAAAAAAAACATACCATAGATTCATATTACGAGAAGAGTGGAGATCAAGACAGAAATTCTGAAGAGGACAACATTGTCAACAAACCCCCATCTGCATCATCAAAAGGGAATATGAACTGGTCTGAAGCACAAAAAACCTTCTTAGAAGAGCTGAAGAAGGATTTTAAAAGTCTAATGAGAGAGATAGAAGAGTCTTTAAAAAATACAGTTGGCCAATTGGAAAAAAAAGTACACTCAAGAAAACAAATTCCTTAAAAATACAATTGGCCAATTGAAGAAGGAAGTACAAAAGCTGACAGAAGAAAACAGTGTCTTAAAAACTAGAATTGGAGGGAGTCAAGATGGCAGAGTGAAAAGGTAGTCTCTCTCACTCTCCATATCAACCTCTGAAAACCCAGAAAATATCACCCCAGAAAAAAAATCCTGGAACACCTGAACTAGAAGAAAGACATGGAGCAGCAATGCAGCAGCCCAGCAAATGGGTCTCCCAGGGCCTCAGCAAAAATAAGGGAGGTAGAACTACAAGGGGCCCCAGGCGGGCAAGTACCCTGCAGCATTCATTTGAAAGGAGGTGAAGAAAACAACCTAAAGGCTTCCTAAATCCCCGGCCTTGCTGATTCCAACCCAACACCAGGTGAGCTGTAGGAGCCCTGAAGTCTCCAATTGTGAAGAAATCCTGAAGCCCAGGTGGTAGAGCAGGCAAACACCAACACCTGGACCTCCAAGTGCCTCAGTGAGGGCAGGTCCGGGGGTGGGGGGGAACTGGTGGAAACCAGCTCAGAACACCACCAGGAGGCACTCCACTGCAAAGGAATCTCCCTGTGCATTAGCAGAAATGAAGAAGACAACACTGCAGACAGTCCCAGGCAGATAAACACCATGCAGCACCCATTTAAAAGGAGCTGAAGAAAGCTAAAGGAAAGGAAAAGCAGGCAACCTAGAATTGCCTGAAAGTTCCAGCCTTGCTGATTCCATCCCAACACGAGGTAAGCTGCCAGAACCATACAGCCTCCCATTCCCAGCATGAGAGGCCCCAGCAGGCAAAGCCAGTGACCAAGACCTAGGCTCCCAACACAAGAAGTTTGGGTCAATACCCTCTGTTCCCCAGCAGGAGAACTCAATCTCTTTAAAGGACAGGGAATAAAGAAACACCATGAGTAAAAAGACAAGTACCATAGATTCATATTATGAGAAGAGTGGAGATCAAGACAGAAATTCTGAAGAGGACAACATTGTCAACAAACCCACATCTGCAACAACAAAAGGGAATATGAACTGGTCTGAAGCCCAAAAAGCCTTCTTAGAAGAGCTCAAGAAGGATTTTAATAGTCAAATGAGAGAGGTAAAAGAGTCCTTCAAAAATACAATTGGCCAATTGTAAAAAAATACACTGAAGAAAACAAATCTCTAAAAAACACAATTGGCCAATTGAAGAAGGAAGTACAAAAACTAACAGAAGAAAACAATCTGTTAAAAACTAGAATTGGACAAATAGAAACTAATGTCTCTATGACAGAACAAGAATCATTCAAACAGAAATAAAAAAATGAAAAAATAAATGAAAATGTAAAATACCTCATCAGCAAAACAACCGACCTGGAAAATCGACTCAGGAGAGACAGTTTAAAAATTATTGGACTACCTGAAGATCTTGATGAAGAAAAGAGCCTGGACAGTATCTTTCAGGAAATCATAAAGGAAAACTGCCCTGAAGTCCTGGAACCAGAAGCGAAAATAACCATAGAAAGAACCCACTGATCACCACCTGAAAGAGATCCCAAATTGACAACGCCAAGAAATATAATAGCAAAATTCCAAAATTACCAGATGAAGGAAAAGGTGCTGCAAACAGCCAGAAGGAAATAATTTAAATATCATGGAACCACAGTCAGTATTACGCAGGACCTTGCAGCTTCTACATTAAAAGACCACAGGGTGTGGAACATATTCCTTAAGCTTGGATTGCAGCCAAGGATCAATTACCCAGCAAAAATGAGCATCATTTTTCAAGGGAGGAGATGGATATTCAATGAAAAAGGAGACTTCCAAACTTTCCTTGTAAAAAGACCAGAGCTCAACAAAAAATTTGACCTTCAAATACAGGACTCAAGAAAGACACAAAAAAGGTAAACGGGACAGAAAGATACAATATGTTGTTAATAAAGGTTGGGGGGGGAAGATTTATACCACTACAAGGGAATATGACACTTGGAACTCTTGAGAACTGTATTGTTATTACATCATGTTAAAGGAGTATACATAAAGAGGGTGGATACTAGTTGACTCTGAGGTAATGATAAAAAAAATTTAATCAAGTGGGTTAAATGGATTCAAATAAGTGGATTAATCTTATCTTAGAAAATGTACTGAGAAAGGAGGAGGCAGAGAAGGGTTAATTACATTACAGAAAAAGGCACAAAATTCTACTACAGCAGAGGGAAAAAAGGAAGGGTGGTGGGCATTGTTTGAACCTTACTCTCATGGTGTACTTACTCTGTGGTAGTTTCCAGACTTCTCAACCCAAGAACACCAAAGACAACTTAGAAAGTCAGTGGGAAAAGTCTGTTTCTGTGGTGAGAGAGGAGCTACGTCTCAGAGACAGTTCCAGAGCTCAGAGTGTGGGTGCCAGGGCGGTGGCTGTGTCCTGAGCCTCAGGCCCACAGACCGAGAGGGAATCAAGTGGCTGATCAGAGGGGGATTGCAGGGATCTCTTTGCTGGTGCTGAGGCTAGAATCTCTTGCTTTGCCCATGCTTGGGTCTGGGTCACAGTTCTGGGTGGTTATCCTAGTGTGAGGAGAAGCGCTGGCATGGTGGAGCTTGTAGTGGCTGTGAGAGGAAACCTTCCTCACAGTTCCAGGACAGAAAGGAGTGCTCGTGGTCACTAATAGAGCACAGCACATGGCAGGAAAGAAGTAAACACTTTGCCCCTTATCATAACAACTTACAATAACTGAAAATTTACAGGTTCCTACAGGCATCTCTGAAAACAGCTGTATAAACCCCCGAAGCTTGGGACAGTACATCCTCCCCATTGGAAGCAGACTGTTACCTTAACAAAGCATTTAAAACTCAAATAATTGAAGGAGATCCCCAAAGGAATACTCCTAGAAATATTGCAGCCAAATTCCAGAGTTCCCAGGTCAAGAAGAAAATATTACAACCTGCCAGAAAGAAACAATTCAAGTATTGTGGAAACACAATCAGGATAACACAAGATTTGGCAGCTTCTACATTAAGGGACCTCAGTGCATGGAATATAATATTCCAGAGGGCAAAGGAGATAGGATTACAACCAAGAATCACCTACCCAGCAAAACTGAGTATAATCTTTCAGAGGGAAAAAATGGTTATTCAGTGAAATAGAGGATTTTCAAGTATTCTTGATGAAAAGACCAGAGCTGAATAGAAAACTTGGCTTTCAAATACAAGACTCAAGTGGAATATGAAGAGGTAAACAGGAAAGAGAAATCATAAGAGGCTTATTAAGGTTGAACTCTTTACATTCCTGCATGGAAAGATGATATTTATAGCTCATGAGACCTTTGTTAATATTAGGGTAGTTGGAGGGAGAAAAATTACATGTATGTAGATAGACAGACAGAGAGATAGGTAGGTAGATAGATAGATAGATAGATAGATAGATAGATAGATAGATAGAGGCATGGGAGAGTTGAAGATTAAGGAGTCATATCTGGAGAACAAAATTAAGGGATGAGAGGGGATAAGAAAGGGAAAGGTAGAACAGGGTATTATCTCACCAAAAAAGAGAAAAGAAAAGGCTGTTACAGTGGAGGGGAAACAGGGGAAGGTGAGAGGGAATGAGTGAATCTTATTCTCACAGGATTTGGCTGAAGGAGGGAATAACATACACATTCAACTGGGCATGGAAATCTGTCTTACCATACAGGAAAATGGGGGGGGAGGGACAAGAGAAAAGGGGGATTATAGAGAGGAGGGCAGGCTGGGAAAAAGGGTAATCAGAAGAAATACTTCTGAAGAGGGACAGGGTCGAAAGAAAGAATAGAATAAATGAGGGGAAGAATAAGATTAAGGGAAATAGAGTTAGTTTTTCACAACATGTCTACTATGGAAGTGTTTTGCATAACTACATATGTGTAACCTATATTGAGTTGCTTGCTTTTTCAATGAGGGTGGGTGGGGAGGGAGGAAGGGAGAAAATTTGGAACCCAAAGTTTTAAAAACACGTTTTAAAAAAAAGTTTTCACATGAACCTGGGAAATAAAAAATACAGGAAATGGGGTACAGAAGTATATCCTGTCCTACAGGAAAATAGAAGAGGAAGGGGATAAGAGAAGAGGGGGTAGAGATAGAAGGGAGGGCAGACTAGGGGAAGGAGTATTCAGAATCCATGCCATCTTGGGGTGTGGGGAGGGGCAAGATGGGGTGAAAATTTGGAACTCAAAATCTTGTGGAAGTAAATGTTGAAAACTAATATAAATAAGTTAATATTGAAAAAAGAGAAAAAACTCTACCCAGTCACTTTTAGCCTTATTACCTCCAGAGATTTGAAGCAATCACAATTGGCATGATATGAGTTGAAAGGAATTCACTCACCCTAGTGAATGACCTAGTAATAGAGGGCTAGCCTTGAAATCAGAGACATCTAGGTTCAAATTCTGCCTGGACAGATAATAGCTAGATAACCATAGGCAAGTTATTTAATCTGTCAGTTGCCCCACAACTGTCTAAGACTATAAAATACAGATGAGAGTCCAAACTCTATTAGTGAAGGGACTTTCCACTCTCAAAGTATACATACACACACACACACACACACACACACACACACACATCAATGAAATCATAGGTCAAGACTAAGTAAAGCAAAAGATTGGGATCAGAGAATAGCAGCTTAAGCAAAAGCAAAGTTATTCAAAAGATGACTGACATAAATCTAAAAGTAAATAAAATTCCATTAACTAAAAGTGAATGAAATGAATTAAATGTAAGTCTACTGGCTGGTCTGGATGACTCTGTGGAATTTAAATCTCAAAAGAGCAAGATAGTTCCTGGTGCTATGTTCTGAAAGAACTAAGACTCCTCTCTAATCCAAATAGCCAAAGCCTGGTAGCAACTACAATTCATCAGAGACAGTAGCAAAAGACTTGCCAAGAACATCACACTGACAACCAGCAGATGGCAACAGTGGAAATACTGGTCCAGTAGTATAGCTCAGCAATCAACTCAGCATAGCTTACCTGCCACTCAATAATATTATCTGAAAAGCATATAATAGCAGGGGCTATGTGAAGGAAGCTACAAGTGGCAGTGATGGAGATGGAGATAGGTTTCACCCAAGAAAATGAGTTGCCTTGGTGTGCATATGTGTGTGTATCTGTATAGATAGATAGATAGATAACAGAGAGAGAGAGAGAGAGAGAGAGAGAGAGAGAGAGAGAGAGAAAGAGAGAGAGAGAGAGAGAGAGTGAGATACAGATAAACAGACAGATAGAGATAAATGGATAAATAGTTAGGTAGACAGACAGACAAATTTTCCTTAAATGTGAGCTCTCTCTCACCTCTCTTTTTGGCCAGCATTAGGTCATGAAATAAGGTACCCCTCGATTGTTGGCTAGGGGGAAAGGAATTTTCCTTGTAAATTATATTACTATTGTTAAACTAAATGTCTTTTGCTTTGAATTGATGTAGTTGCCTTGCTATCTTCTCACCAGGATGTTCCAGTTGTCATCCTTCCCTTCACTCATCCTTCACTCTCCCACTCCCACCTCTGGCTTCCCAGCTCCCCTTTAATATATTGTCCCACACCTTGAGAACAAGGACCTTCTTGCTTAGTATCTGAAACATAGTGAGCATTATATAAATATTTCATCTAGTTTATCTATTTGTCTCTTTTCTTCTGGTTAATCTGGCAAGAGAAACCTATGTGGAGCCCTCAAGGCACACTAATTTCTTGAGGCTTTTTCAGGATATCTACCAGGGCACTGGGTGCTTTTCTTCTAGCATCTACTTAGTGTCTGGTGCTTTTCAATTTCTTCAGTTCTTGGAGCACCTGGGTGGTGCAGTGCATAGAACTCCAGCCTTGGAGTCAGGAGGACCTGACTTCAAATTCACCCTCAGACACTTGACACTTACTAGCTGTGGGACCCTGGGCAAGTCCCTTGACCCTAATTGCCTCACCAAAAAGCAAAAAAAAAAATTCTTCACTTCTTTTACTGCATTTAAAAAAAACCACACACTAGCATTTTGCTTTATTCATTTTCTGGTTGATACTTCCTTATCTGTAATGTGGATTAATAGTTGTTCTTCTCATTGATTTTTTGTCTTTCTTGATTTTTGAGAGGTAAGGGAAAAACCTGGCTCCTTTTGGGTCCTCCCTCTGCCATCATTGTCAGAGAATACACTTGTATCATTTCAACCCCATCTGTCATTACCACCCACTAAAACAACTCCACTTCAATCTGGCCACTCAGTTTGCCATCATCCCCCACACCTACCTGTCTATTCAAAGTCCTGAAATACTCTTTCCCATTCAGATTGCCAGTTTGTCTGCCAGATCAAAACTTAGCTCTTCTAGAAGAATATTTTATATGCAACTCTTCCTGATTCTATTGTGCTTTGTTGTTCCTAAACCATTGCTGATGTCCTCAATTTATTGTCTACTATTTTGCCCTTGCTGATGTAGTGCTAGAATCATAGGCTCCTAGGTCTTACATCCAGAACAATCCTTAGATGTCATCAATTCCAACCTCCTCATTTTACAGATAAGAAAACTGAGGCATAGAGAAGTAACTGACTTGTCCAGGGTCAAAGAGCTAATAAACATTGGAGATGGGATGTAAACATAAATCTTCCTGACTCCACATCCTGTTCTTTCAGCACTGGGCCATGCTACTCATCTTATAATTATTCAGTCCCCTTCAAGTATTTCCTTCTTCTAAATAGCTAATAAACTCTTTCATGACAAGGACCAACTGGCTCTCAGCTCCTCACAAAATTCCCTGAAGACACTTGTTTTAAGAAATTCTCATTTCCTTTTATTTACTTGAGAACAGCCCCCAATACAGGAATCAAATGACTCACAAGAAATGAACGGCAGCCCCATTCCTCTCAGTGTACCTGCTCCATTTTTAAAAGGAAACTGTCAATCAAATCCTCAGGGTTATTGGGATCCAGGGCTTCTTGGTGCTCTTTCACTTTCCCCAAGAAAAATTATGCAACATTTGACAGTTCTTAAATAATTTGTGATGAGATTCTGGGAGATATGTTGCCCAAGCTAGGAAGAGATTGTAGATCTATAAAAAAGAAACAATGGAACATTTCTTTTTCAGTAGATATGAGATCATTCTCTAACCTTTGATTCAGAAGAGAAGATTGTGACTAGGTAAGGAAAAGTTGCCAGGGCAAATCCCATATGAAAAAAAAGTGACATATCTTCATTCATCCTCTTCACTTGCCTGCAAACAACCCTGAAATCATTTTAATATTCCTCCCCTTGTGTGCAGCCATTGTCCATCTGAACTTTCATTTTCAATGATTAATTACCCCTGAAAGGTTTCCTGTCTACCATTTTCTCAGAGCTCTGCTTTCTACTTTCCAGTGGGGCAGCTGACACCTGCTAACCCTATCCAGGCTCAATTGTCCATGGCCAAGTCACCAAATGGTATGGCATCTGAATTTTTGAAGAAGTTGAATGAATCACAGGAAGAAATAGATAATAAAATTATACTAGTGGGGAACCTCAATTTTCCCCTCTCAGAGCTAGATAAATATAACCAAAATGAGCCAATGCGGCTACAAGTGAATCACAATGTGGACTAGTATTCTGTCTAGTACCTCCTTTCTTTAATATATGCTATGCTCATTAGGATAATTTCCTTGAAAATGGTCTCCCAAAACACATTGCCACCAAAAGCCAGAAATGAAACCAATAGGACATACTAAGCCTCACTTACCATGTATAAGGATTTGGGGATATTCTTAGTATCCAACTACAATATATTACCAATAACTGGAAGAGGAACAGGGCCAGGAGGGAATATTCCTCTTCCAAGTTCCTTCCTCCATGCTAAAATAAGAAGCAAGCATGAGATACAGAATACCAGGCCAAAAGCAGTCACCATAGATGGATCTATTGAAATTCTTCCTTGCTATTACTGATATGGGAGGCTGAGAATCCAATGCCTGTATGAATTGTAAACACAAAACTAATGAGTCAATGATGACCTTTTTTGAAAAAACAGGGTTTTACTTCTAATGAACTCTGACATGCTAATAAAGATAAAAAAGGTACGCTCACTTCTCAGTTGATAAATGGTCAATGGATAGAGACGGGCAATTTTCAAAGGAAAAAATCCGAAGTAACTATAACCATTTTTAAAAAATGCTCCAAATCCCTAGTAGAGAAATGCAAATTAGAGTAATTCTGAGGATTCACTTTACATTTATCAGATTGGCAAAGCTGACAAGACAGGAAAATGAAAAATGTTCCAAGAACTTCAGGAAAACAAGCACATTAATAGACTATTGGTAAAGCTATGAATTGGTCCCACCATTCTGGAAAGCAATTTGTTTCTTCTTCTTTATTTAATTTTTAATTTGTGGGATAAAACAAGCATTTCTATAACATGACATAATAAAAAAAGATGATTGCACATGAACTGCAAATCTATTATGTACAACTTGCTATTTCTTTTAAATGCATAATAAAGTTATCATGTAAATATTGCTGTTCCCCTTTTTTTCTTCCCTCCCACCTGCCCCCACCCTGGAGATGGCTACCATTAGATGCAAATATGTGTATGTACATATCTATCTATCTATCTATCTATCTATCTATCTATCTATCTATATCTATATCTATATCTATATGTATATATATATATGTGTGTGTGTGTGTGTGTGTGTGTGTGTGTGTGTGTGTGTGTGTGTATGTATATAGACATATGTAAAATCATCCCATACATACTTCTATTTATCACTTCTTTCCTGGATGCAAGCAGCATCTTTCTTCATATGTCCTTTGTAGTTAATTTTTACTTAAAATTACTTTTTCATTTAAAGTTGTTCCAAAAATAACATTGCTGTTACTATATACAATGTTCTGCTCACTTCACTCTTCAATATTTTGTGCAAATTTATCCATGTTTTCCTAAGATCATTGAGGTCATCACTTCTTATACTATGGTAGTATTCCATCAAGATCATATACCACAACTTGTTCAGCTATTCCCCAATAGATGGACATCCTTGCAACTTCCACTTTTTTGCCACCACAAAGAGAGGTGCTATAAATATTTTAGAATGTATAAGTTCTTTTTCTTTTTCCCTAATCATCTTTGGAAACAGACTTAGTAGTGGTATTGCTTGGTCAAAAGATATAGGCAACTTAATAACTCTTTGGGCATAATTCCAGGTTGCTCTCCAAAATGGTTAAATCAGTACATAATTCCACCAACAAGCAATTAGTGTCCCAATTTTTCCACATCCCCTACAACTTTTGTTGCTTTCTCCTTCAATCATTTTAACTAATTTGATAGTTGCAAAATAATATCTCAAGGTTGTTTTAATTTGCATTTCTCTAATCACTAAAAATTTAGAGCATTTTTGTATGACTATAAATTGTTTTGATTTCTTCATTGAAAAACTGCATGACTATTTATCAATTGGGGAATGACTCAAAATCTTATAGATATTACAAAGTTCTCTATATATTTGAGATATGAGACCTTTATCTGAGAAACTTTTTATAAAATTTTCCCCAATTTTCTGCTTTCCTTCAGATCTTGTTTACATTTCTTTTATTTGTACAAAATCTTTTAATTTAATGTAACAAAAATTATCCATTTATACCTCACTCTTTTCTCTCTTTTATTCATAAATTGTTTTCTTATCCATAAGACTGATAAGTAATATGTTCCACGTTCTTGATAAGTAATATGTTCCATGTTCTTCAAATTTTCTTGTAATATCTCTTTTTATATCTAGGTCATGTATCAATTTTGACCTCATTTTGGTAACTGGTGTAAGATATTGGTGTATGTGCAGGTTCACTAGGAACCCTGCCCACTTCTATCGGCATTATGATAAAATTTGCCCCTTGAATGGAAGATGATTTGAATGCATGAATTCATTCCAGGCAGACTCTGCCCTATACCCTAACATTTTGGGGTTTCTAGAAATCCCAAATCATGTCGTTTTGGTGGCCCATTATGGCAACCTGTCTGATCCCCTCAAGTCCTTCTCCAGTCAAGAGCAGAAGGTATGTGAGCCTCCTCTCTCTCTATTCCTTTCTCGCTCTGCAGTTGGATATGCTCTCCAAGCACCTACTTGGAGGTGCTTTTGAGCCTGTCTCAGGCTCCAGTGGGTCAGACAGTTCAGTTTAAGGTTTTCTCAGACCCAGAGAGACCTTCCACAACACAGGGGACAACCTATCTGGAAGCATATGCCCAATTCTCTCAATTCTCTAGGACACTGGGGAATTGACTGACTGCAGGTGTTTTTGGTTTCCTGAGGCAAAGAAATGAGCAAATCTCCCTCTACACCCTGGGATCCTACTTCTCTTTTGGCTTCATGAAGGGATTCCCAGTTCCCACACCTGTGACTACAAGATCCCCCTTCTCTTCTGGCCTGAAGGCCACCAGATTCTCAACTTCACAGCCAGACTAAGCAGGACTTTCCCAAGATTTGCCCCTAGGTTATCTTTTACAGAACTGGAAAAATCTCAGTTTCGAACATCCTGAAAAGGAATGCCTTGTGCCTGGCCTGAACATGATCTAGAGGACTAAGAAAAATCATCTGATCTGCGCAGGGGATTTCCAATAAGCCTCTCTGAGCTTTTGGATATTCCCTGTCATTATGTGTATCACCCTGCCTGTTTGTGATGTTAATCTGGTCTTTGTTTGTCACTGTGTGGTATGAGTGAGTGTCTATGTGTACTCTGATATCCTGTAAGGTTTAAAATGTAGCTAGCCAGCAAGAGAGGCCTCTAAGAACTAAAGTTGCTTGGAATGCCTCTTTCTCCCTCTCTCCCTTTTCTCTCCCTCCCTGATTGCAGCAGCCTCAGAGGAGTGGGGAATGAGACAAAGAAGGAGAAAGAAAAATTTAATTATTTAGGTTATATGATCGATAAAGCAAAAAGAGGAGGGTTAAGAGAAACATCAGATCAGGATTAGAAAGCAATAAGATATGTGCAGTTGTAAAGGGGCTTTAATCAAAGTCCACCAGACAGATAAGTAGATAGAAGGAAAGGCAAGAAAGTTTCCACATATAGGAATGAAAGAAGCATCGGTAGAAAGAAGGGTATAATGTATTTGCACAAACAGTGTGAACAGATGGTTTGAGAGTAAATGGTTTGAAAACTGTTGGAAAGAAAGAAGTTACTGATTAAAATCTCTCTCTCTCTCTCTCTCTCTCTCTCTCTCTCTCTCTCTCTCTCTCTCTCTCTCTCTCTCTCTCTCTCTCTCTCTCCATTCAAACTCTGGCCAAGTTCTGAATGTGGAAAAACAGTTAAGGGAAAAAGAAAGGGGGAACCTTTTCCCCTCACATCAAAAAAGGCAGATTGCCTAGTACTCAACCATTTCCTGCCTCAGATAAAGAGGAAAGGTTTTGTATAACATGACTTCAACTAGTCAGTCTCCTGCAAAATGGGAACAAATTTGGCTTACAAGATCTTAAAAAGAGACACCTTGAAAGTGAAGCCTTGAAGCTCTGCAGTACTTGATAGAAGGAGCTAGGTGCCAATTAGATCTTTTTCCAGAGGTCCCAAGTCACCTGTCTGGCAAGTTCAGTGTCCCACTCTAACTTTTTAAGGAGTAGAAATAGGAGTGAAGTTTATTTTAGTAAAAGTTCAAAAAAATTCTTAAGTTTCTTTCTGTAGTCCCAGCTCTTACCAGGCTAAGGCTGCAGTCAAAAGTTAAAACAGCTAAAAAATTCTTAGCAGATTATTGGGTTTTGAGATTGATCATTTGAAACACCTTCTTACAATCCAGGTCACCCGCTTCCCCCTTTCTCTTTCATTGAGGGAAGAGGGTGTCTCAGTTCTAGGATTGCAAACAGTTTCCCCTTTTCCTGTTAACCCCTCTCATCCCAGATTAGATTAAGAGCAGAGAATGCTGGAGAGTGATAGGGAATTTGGTCACCATTGAATTCACCCTCCCCCACCTGGTGAAAGGAAGGAGGAGGGAGGGGCAGCAGTTAGAGCAGAGAGCACCACTGGCAACAGCCCTGAGTCCCTGGGTACCCTGTAGCCTGCCTGGAAAGCCTGAAAGTATCACCCAGGTTCTGCGCATCCTGCTCATCCCCCCATCTACATATGCTTCCTGCATCTACGAGCATTGTCTGCAGCTGTGGGGAGAGAGGGAAGGAGGATGGGTCCAGGCAGAATGAGATAAGAAACCAGCCAGCCTCAGGACTTGTTAAGCAAACACAACTCTTTTAAAGTTGTCGTTTCAACATGTTAATGATGAGATGCAAATTTTCTGTGTAAAGTTATTTGGAAATGCATTCCACAATATCTAAATCACCTAATTGATAATAGGTTTCTTTTAAGTTTCAAACTGGTAAACTTTTCCATCAACTAGGTCAAGCAGCTTTTCTTAATTTGGATGTTATTAGAATATGAAATGAGAGTAACTAAAAAGGCAGTGGAGAAGTTGTTTCTCTGTGTGTGTGTGTGTGTGTGTGTGTGTGTGTGTGTGTGTGTGTGTGTGTGCGTGCGCATGTAAGGAGGGGAGAGGTGAAAGTCTTATCCGGATTGCTTCTGCCCATTCTTAGCAGTTCTCAGGGCTAGTCAAAAGGCACAGCCCACTGCAGGTCTAAGGGTAGATGGGGTGGATAGGCAGTCCCTTCGTAGGGGTCCCTACTGATCTCCCTTATTCTGTAAACTTGCCAAAGAGCTTGTTTGGGTTATTGAGTTCCTAAACAATGAACTTGGCTGGCTGAGAATTTGCAAGTATATCCCAAACAACTGGGTAAATTAGTACTTGGGCTTGTCATCTGCCTGCCAGTGTAGTCATGTGAATTATTATCCCATAGACTAAGGCTGGGATATATATTACAATTAATTACTGAAGTTAAATCAGAAACATCTTCAGTTTGGTTTGGGGAAAAGAATTTCAGCACAATCCATCTTATTAGATGGAGGCACTTTCTTTGTTTTTCCCCATTCTGATATCACTTTTAATTCTCCCTAAATCTAGGCCCTGCATATTGAACTTCTTTGCCAGATTTGTCTCCAGGATGTCAATTTCCAGATGATTGCTCAGGCTGCATACCAACCTTCACCCAAATCAAAGGCCCCTAACCCACTGGACCGGCCATTAGCCAGGTTTCAAAGTTAGCCCCCTTGACAGGACCAACTGAGGCAGAAACAGCTCTATGCCCCTTGCCAGCAGAAGCAGTTTCAGAAGCTGAGACCTTCACCCCTTACCTCAACAGATTTTGGATCCCATTTGTTTGGGGTGGAGTATGATGGGGTGATGGGACCTGGACCCCTAAAAGGAAAAGACCATGTCTAGGGAAGCAACCCAGTTCCTGAATTGTTCTATGCATCCCAGCAGCACAGATCATTGGCCCATGCCAGACTACTTGATCACCTAATTAGCTAATGATATTCCCTTCCTTGTTTCACTTGGTGCCACCCCAGACTACATACAACTCCTTAATCCCATCAAATCCTCTCACTGTCCTATTTGTATATAAGCATCGTCTTATCCCCGTTAAGCTGCAGGTTCACTAGGAACCCTGCCTGCTTCTATTGGTGTTACAATAAACTGTGCCTTAACTGGGGAAAAAGAAAATATTGGTCTATGCCCAATTTCTGCCATACTCCTTTTCAGTTTTCCCAACAATTTTTCCAAATAATGAATTCTTATCCCAAAATCTTAAGTCTTTACTCTTGTCAAATACAAAGTTACTTATTTGCTGCTGTAAATTGTATGTGTATTCTGTTTATTGATTTACTTTTCTATTGCTTAGTCACTACCAGATACTTTTGGTAATTACTGAATTATAATATAGTTTAAGAACTGGTATTCCTAAACCACTTTCCTTAGCATTTTTTTCATTAGTTCCTTTGATAACCTTGACTTTGTTCTTCCAAATGAATTTTGTTATTTTTTATAACTCAGTAAGTTTTTTTTTGTGTGGGGTTGGGGTGGGTGTGAATAATTTAATTGGGATGGCATTGAATATATAAATTAGCTTAGGTAAAATTGTCATTTTTATTATATTGGTCCAGCCCACCCATGAACAATTAATATTTCTCCAATTATTTAAATCTGATTTTATTTGTGAAAGGGGCTTTAAAATTTTTTTTTAGTAATTTTGTTTATATACTTCCTGGGTTTGTGTTTGGCAGTTATACTCCCAGGTATTTTATACTGTCTAGAGTTATTTTAAATGGGGTATATGTTGGAGTCAGTTTTGCTAAAATTGTTAATTGCTTCAACTAATTTTTTTTAGTTGTGTTTTTGGGATTTTCCAAGTATATGATCATATCATGTGTAAAAAGAGATAGTTTTATTACCTCATTCCCTATTCTGATTCCTTCTATTTCTTTTTCTTCTCTTCTTGATATTGCTATGATTTCCAATACAATATTGAATAATATTGGTGGTAGTGAGAATCCTTGTTTCACACCTGATCTTACTGGGAAGGCTTCTCACTTATTCCAATTACAAATAATGCTTGCTGATGGTTTAGATAAATGCTTTTATCAGTTTTCTGTTTTTGTTTTCTGGTTTAGGTATCAGTATCATATTTGTTTCACAAGGAGTTTGGTAGAATCCCTTCTTTGCTATTATTCCAAATAGTTTGCTCAGTTCTGGAACTAGTTATCTTTAAATGTTAATAAAATTCACTTGTAAATTCATTTGGTCCTGGTGTTTTTTTTCTTAAGAAGCTCATATATGGGCTGTTCAATTTATTTTCCTAAAATAGTTCTTTTTAGATACTCTATTTCCTCTTCTGCTAATCTAGGCTATTTATACTTTTGTAGATATTCTTCCATTTCACTTCAATTGTTAAATATATTGTCATAAAATTGAGTAAAATAACTCCTAATAATTGCTTTCATTTCATCTTCATTTAGTGATATATTTATCCTTTTCATTTTTAATGCTAGTGATATGATTTTCTTCTTTCTTCCTTAAAATCAAATTAACTTCCACAGAGCTGCACCAGGGAAGCAGAGCAGTCCTCAAAGAACTTTCACCTCATCTGACCCAGAATGAGAATCAGATGGCTGAGTAAGCAAAGATAGAAGGACCACCCTCACCCTGCTGTTTCCAGATGCTAGGTCTAGCAGGGCTGATAAGACATGATCCTGGGCTGTGGCCATGGGAAAGGAGGAGTGAGCTCACAACAAGTGTGTGAGGTACCAGTACAGCAGTGGAAAAGAGCATTTTCAGGACAGTGAGGCTCAGGGTCCTATCAATTTGGAACTATGCCCTGAAAGATGCTAAACTGTACATAGCCTTTGACCCAATGATACCACTACTAGGCCCATATCAGCAAAACATCAAAAAACAAGGGAAAGAAGCATATATACAAAAGTATTTATAGCACCTCTTTTTGTGTTAGCAAAGAATAAGAAGTTAAGGGGAAACTTACCAGTTGGAGAATGGCTGAATAAATTATGGTATATGAATGTAACAGAATACTATTGTGTCTGAAGAAATGATAGAAACGATTATTTCAATGCAACCTGGGAAATCTTGTAAGAACTGATACAGATTGAGCTCTGAACCCTTTGCCAAAGGGTTCACTAGACCTCTGTTTCCCCAAACACCATCTATAAAATTAGGGAAGGAGCTAGTTGATTGATTTCTAAAGTCCCTTCCTTGGTGCCATCAAGGAACTGATCATGGACTAGGGGAACACAAGTGTTACAAAATGATTTTAGATAAAGATGTTCTCCTGACTTCTAATCACAAAGGGGCAGTCCTTTTTCAGTGCTTGTTGGAAAGAGCAATGCTTTTGCCTTGCTTAAGTGATTCAGGGTCTTATGTGAATCTGCAAGAATGGAGAACAAGGAGAAAGGAGTTCCTGTGGTTATGATAAGGCAGGTAGGACTTAATGAAGGGGGACTCACTGAGAAGTCTTCAACTCCCTGGGTCAGGGGAATTTAGTGGAGCATTTCTAAGTTGGAGTCATAAGACGTGAGTTAAAGTTCTGAAACAGATAGTCGCTGCTCCTTTGTGGACCTCATTTTCTGCATCTGTAAAATGGCAACAATATTTGCACCAACTAACTTACAGATCTGTCCTGAGGAAAATACTTTGTTGCTATAGAAATATGTTATTATTAGACCATAGAAATATAAGGGATTTCAGATTTAGATCTGGGAGGAATCATACACAATAGTCATCAATTGCAACCACCTAATTTTAACTGAGCCCCAGAGAAGTTCAGTAATTTGCCCAAGATCAGACAGTTAATAAGAGGCAGAGCCATTAGCTGAACTCAGGTTCCCCGGACTTCAAACCTGATGACTTTCCACTCCAGCACCTAGAATGGGGTGACCACAGTGGACTATTCTCCCACAAGTAAATTGAAGCATATGCTATATGTGTGAATAGACCACTTCACCTGGCTCCTGGTGTAGAACTCTGGTTTAGTAAGCGCTCCTGAACTGAAGATGTCTGAGAACCTCAGCTGGCTTACTGCTTGCTTAGATATGAAGCTCAATTCTCTCTTTACAACTTCCATTCCTCTCCTCTGAATGAGATTCCATTTCTGGAATCCTGATCTTTTTACCCCACCCCACATTTGAACCAATAGGACAGACTGAGTAATTTATGATTAATCTGTGGCCTCTAACAGTGTAGAGACTGGGTAAAACAAACCCGAAAATGATCTCACAGCCAAGGGAGAAAGAGCAGGGGAAAGTGTTAGCACAAATAACACGCTAGGTTCCAAACTAGATTTGACACCTCCTATCCCAATAACTTCCTTATAATTTCCCAAACAACTACTGGAGTCCACAAGAGAGGCTGGAGAATGGGAAATATTTATCTAGTTAAAGATAATGGTCTTGAAAGAACACAGTGGATTTAAAAACACATTTAATTCCACCTAAGGAAATCTTCTGTTGTTGTTCAGTCCCAACTCTTTATGACCACACTTGAGGTTTTCTTGGCAAATATACTGGAGTAGTTTGCCATTTACTTCTCCAGCTCATTTTAAAATTGAGGAACTGAGGCAAACAGAATTAATTGAGTTGCCCAGGGTCACACAGGTAGTAAGTTTCTGAGGACAAATTTGAATTCAGGAAGACGAGTCTTTGTGATGCCCAGCCCACTGCTCTATAACAAACATAAAGCTATAATAACCAAAGTCTTTCTGGACATCCAGTAGACACATGCCCAAACATCACGTATGATATCTGTCAAACATAGAAAAATGATGGCAAGGGTCACATTAAGCACGATAAATATATGGATATAAAATTGTTACAAATGCATTTCCCACCTATTTTACCAAATCATGAAGAAACATGGGATTTGCATATTTAGCTACATAAAGTAAGGAAGACGGATGTAGTGGGGAAAGCATTCAATTGGTGCCAGGATGCCTGGATTCTGAAATTAGCAAATAATGTGGTCTGGGGCAGGTCATATCACTATTCTGGACCTCACTTTTTCTCATCTATAGAGTGAAAAGATTGGACCAGATGATTTGGTGAGAAGCTAGGAGATTTGTGATCTCTTCAAATGTTCATCCTTTCCTCAAATAAGATCAGAATCAGCTAAGATTTGCAATGTGGCTGGAGGTAGAACTCTTCCCTATGATCATCCCAATTTTATAGATAAGGAAACTGAAGCATACAGAGAAGTGACTTTCCCACAGTCATACAGCCAGTAAGTGTTTAGGGCTGGATTTCAACTCAGATCTTGTCAACTCCAGGTCCTACACTCTGTCCAAGGTACCACATCACTACCATCACATTGTAAGCAGTTAATCTGCTATATGAGTACAATATGTATATGTGTTGAAGTGCATAGCCTGAGGTATTTAAGAAGTAGAAAAGGGTTTCTAACATATTAGTGGTGGATGAATGCACAGAAGTGCACGATAAAAGCCCAGCTACCAAGAAGCTTAAGAACTAGTGAGGAGCACAGAACAGGATCAACTAACATTTCTGAAAGAATACACAACCTAAGATGGGTATATAATTCAGTCTTAAAATGTGAATCACAGATTGTAGTAAAGAGGTCACAAGGATATGGCATCTAAATTGTGATGTGAAGAGTGGGTAGGATTTTAATCAGTGCAGGTGAAGAAAAGAGAAGAAATATTCCAGGAACAGAGGAATTTTCTGGGAATGTTGGGGAAACTTAAGTCATGATTTTGGCAAAAGTCAGAGGGAGTCTTAGATTATTCTAGAAGAGAGTATTGGGCTAAAATCATACAGGGCTTTCATCGCAGTACAATGGAATGAATACAGCTTATCCATAACAAATGAGGAGAATCTAGAGCAGCTGGAAATAGTGGTGGTCCTTCATGCTTTTTAGAAAGGTAGAAAGCAGAGCTCATAGGAAGGGGGTACTTTGCCAAATTCACTGGCAACAGGGGAGGTGTCAATATCTTTGGGGTCAATGGGAAATTTCAAGGTAAAATTCTGTAAGGTGATAGTAAAAAACAGAAATAATTCCATCTGAGCCATGTTCTCCCCAACACATATCCGTGTTCCTGAAAGAGATAATACAAGGATTTGAAATTAGTAGACTTCTAAATCATCTAGACAACTTCTTCAGACTCATAGGTAGCCCACTAACACTCAGTGGCATTAGGCAAAAGAATGAATGCATTCCTTTCCTCTCTGATCCTTGACTCCTTTGAGGAGCCTATGCTCCCTGAACAGAAAAGGAAGACCCCTCCAATTATGCATTTTCTTAATCAATCCCCCCCTTCCCCCCCCCCCAGTCAAAGCAAGTCCTGCGATTTATATTCAGGAAAAAAATAGTCATTGCCCTAGGGAGAAAACAATCACTCATTTATGATCCAAGGACTAAGTTTATGGCTACCCAGAGAGGAAATGTGGCAGAAGAATGACTGAATTTCCCTCTGGGAACTTCTTGTCACCATTCTGGACAGAAAATACCTCTGGGGTCTACCCTGCAACTTCAGGGCCATCCAGCCAGTTGTCTTAATTACTCACTCCTACCTCTAATCCAAGTATTAGAATCAATTGAACAGGGCATGGCATTGGAGATCACAACTTCAGGGATAATTAACTGCCTGCCAACATTCATGTCTGCCATACCTAGACTTGGCTATCACCACCACTACCTGAGAACCACTAGATTTCCCCAAGAATTGAAGGTGAAAGGACAAGACAGATCATCAGTGATAATTCTGTACCAATAGATCCCCATTAAAATCTACATAACTAGGCAAGAGAGTTCCATACTCATGTGTCCTAGTCAGCAGACAGGTTTCTACAAAATCACAAACTCTAAGATTATACCTTTGGTGACCTTAGCTATAATGGTTCCTGAGTAATGGGCCTTAAGATAACCCAGTTCACTGCCTTGGCTTGATAAGATACAAGATTGTACCATGCTAACATAAAAGCCTGGAAGACTTTATCTGAGAAGTAGCTCCTGGTTGAGGGTGACTGAGAGGACAGTTTTTAATATGAGTGGTGGAGGAGGCTTTAGTTGTGGGTCTGGATGCAGAACAAAGTGGCCACTATCTCAGTTGTCTTTTTTTTTTAAATAAACTCAGGCAACTACTGTGAAGCCAACTGATTTAGTTTAGCTGATGAATTAGAATACCCAAGGAGAATTAGAATAATGGTGTATTATGTCTCCACCCTCATCCCTGGTTTTAGAATTTGGAAAAACCAAAATGGTCACCTATTCCAACCTAATCTTTTGGCATAAAAGGTAACTGAAGCCAAGAGAAACAAAATAATTTGACCAAGGTCACACAGGCAATAAGTAGCAAAGGTGGATTGAAACACATTTCCTCTGAGTTATCAATCCATCTTTGACCTACGCATTTAGATGAATATCTTACCAATGCTGAAAAAGGCATGAAATAGTCACTTTTCTTAAATTTGCCGCTTTCATCCAGGAAGTGACCTGGGTCAAACTTCTCCAGATTGGGGAACTCTTCATCATCATAATGAACAGAAGACAGTGCTGGTATTATGGTGGTACCCTGAAATGAGTAGATAGAAACAAATAACTAGAAAATAAGAGCCATAGAATGTTAGAGTTGAAAGAAAACTCAGAACTATCCTCTAGTCAAAATCTTTCATTTTTAAGTATAGAGCCAACACCTGTGCTGATAGTAAATTAGAAAGTCTGCAATTATATTGTGAGAAATGAAACTGAATTTTGACACCTTGTGGGAAAGAACCGGTATCAATGAGTAAAAGACACAAGGAGGCAGATCTCAGGTTAATAAAAGTTAATAAAATAACTTTTGACCATCAGATCTATCAAAGAAGGAAAGAACTGTCTGGGTGAATAATAAGCATACCAAGTTCAGGCAGATGCCAGATGATCTGAAGAGGTAGAAGTGAATTCTGACCTGTATCAGGATGGTGAAGAATAAAACAATATTATGTAGAAGAATAAGGCAAGAGCTGATAAACAAATTGGGAACTCCTCTTGAAGATGAAGAAATTAGATGTTCTAAGGAAGAAGTAATTACTTGTCATCTAAAGAATGTAAAGTAGGTATGGTAAAATGGTAAAGTAGGAATGGTAAGAATTGTAAAATATCCACAAGTGAGTTAGCCTGAGGTTTCTTCTAACTCTAAGATTCTATAATTAAATGGGAGAGATTATGAAATCTTGTGCTGTGTTATAGTGAGAAACACTTCTGACCTTGGGGATAAGATATTGTCTAAACTGAATATCTTCTGTCACTGCATGTGGCAGGCTGGTTGGAATAAGGTCAATGTATCGCTCTATCTACTGTACCACAGCATTGGTGTAAAGCATCTTGTTTCTGTCCTCCATGCATGGACCTCGATCTCGGCCGATCACATGATCAATTTCTTCACGAAGTTTTCCTGTCACAATATGAATGAAAATTGATCTTAGAAGTAGGAACAAAAACTACCTTCTCTCAGATTTTCTCTGATTTTCACCAAGAGCAGCACTGGTAAGTAATGCACTTGACACTCACATTCTTATAGATAGATAGATAGATAGATAGATAGATAGATAGATAGATAGATAGATAGATGAAAATTCCATTTTAATCTCTTAAGCCAGCTGAGAATCCCTTGAGGCACCTATGCCCCATGCACTCAGGACAGGCTCAAGTTGTTCTTAAAAAAAAAAAACACGGGTGAAGCCAGATTTGGTTAAAGAAATGAAGAGGGGTCTAAGTCTGGAACTGTTCCAGAACTCAATGTGACCAAGCATAGGCCCAAAGTACTTCCCTGCACGGCTGTATAAGTGACAAGAATCCAGAGGCATGAGTTCCTCCTATGGTCAGTCATGGTCAATAAGCTATCAGGAACTAGTGCCTCTCAATCATTCCGTTCCCCTAAAGTCTATGAGTGGGCTATAGTCTCTATCTCTATCACTATATTAAGGAATAACTCACAATTACACACAACTTAACTAAGCAGAGTGGGGATAACAGTGAAAAAAGAGGAATAAGGAAACTTGAACATGTAATGACTTAAATATATTAAAATGAGAACAGAAAAGTTTCCAAGGAAAGTCTCAAAAGGACCATGAACCCCTCTCATGCTGACTAAATGAAGGATGTGTATGATCAGTCTGTAATCTCACCTGTTATCTCAGGGTGTTTCAGGAGAATCAGGAGTCCATATCTCAGTGTGGGCTTGTTGTCTCTGTTCCTGCTGCAAATAGTTCAGATGCAGTACAGACCAGGTTTTCAATGGTGAATTCAGAATGTGGTTGTTGCTTTTCCTAGAAATAATTTGGTATGATTAATTGAAAAGTAAGCGAGGCAGCAGGGAACAAGGGAAAGCATAATGAATTTGGAGGCAGAGGACCTTGGTTGGAATCCTAGTTCTGATTTTTCTTTTAATTATTTGTGGGGAGGCAATCAGGGTTGAGTGACTTGCTCAGTAAGTGGCCAGTGTCAAAGGGTGGATTTGAACCTTGGTCTTCCTGACTTCAGGGCCAGGATTCTATCCACTGTGCTTCCTGGCTGCATCCAACCTACCCCCCAGCTCTGATCTGCACCTTGGACAAGTCATTTTATCTTTTTACATTTCCGTTCCCTCATCTGTAAAAAAGAAGGGGTTGGATTCAATGACCTCCAAGATTCCTTGCAGTTCTAAATCTATGATCCTATAAATCAAATAAGTTTGAGCAACACAATCCAAAGTGCAACAAGAAGCTGTCAATTATCAAGGCAGTTTGGCATTATA
Organism: Phascolarctos cinereus; assembly: GCF_003287225.1. NCBI lineage: Eukaryota > Metazoa > Chordata > Mammalia > Diprotodontia > Phascolarctidae > Phascolarctos > Phascolarctos cinereus. Next base: position 76,940,295 of record NW_027555736.1, read on the forward strand.
CGTATTACATAGAGAGAGACAGAGAGAAGAAGGGGAGAGAGAGGAGAGAGAGAGAGAGAGAGAGAGAGAGAGAGAGAGAGAGAGAGAGAGAGAGAGAGACTAGAACTTGCAATTTCATTGGCACAAGGAATTTCCAATTAAAAAAAAGTCTCTCTGCCAATGCATGTTTGCAATTTCTCTAAAACAAAAAAAACAACAACTAAATTTTCAAGAGAGTTGCCTAGCCTTAGGGCACTGGAAGGTTAATTGAATTTGCCCAGGATCATATAGGCATTTTGTATCAGAGATGGGACTTGAACGCAGTTTTGACTGGGTCTGAGGTCAGCTCTTTATCTACTGAATCAGGGGTGTCAAACTCTCAGCCCCTACATCAGAAACAACCAGCAAAACTGTGAGCAGCCCAAACCAAGGTAAATGTAACTGGGAAATGTTTAGCAAAATAAATAAAGATACAATACAACACAGATAATGTTAATTTGTGGGATTTCTAAGTCAATATGAAGCCCACTGGGATCCATTTCTATTCATGTTTGACACAACTGTACTGCATCATTCTATATAACATATATCAAGAATATCTGTAGATATATACAAGCAACTAGGTGGTGCAGTGGATTGAGGGCTGGACCTAGAGTCAGGAAAACTCATCTTCCTGCATTCAAATCTGGCCTCAGATACTTACTGGCTCTATGACCCTGGACAAGTCACTTAACCCTGTTTGCCTCAGTTTCCTCATCTGTAAAATGGGCTGGAGAAGGAAATGAAAAACGACTCCAGTATCTTTGTCAAGAAAACCCCAAATGGGGTCATGAAGAGTCAGACACAAATGGAATAACTAAACAATGTAACCTATTGTATTTTCCTCCCGATTTACTAATCTAAGAAATCTTGTTACTTTATATTAGTTTGAGATAAACAGGATTTATTAGTTTAGCAAATGAGAAAGGAAAAAATTATTAATATATATGTATATTTTTCCCATTCAATCCTCATTAAAATACTGTAATATAGGTAGTACATTATTGTTGTCATTCTACTAATGAGGAAATTGAGACACTAATCGCTTTGCCATTGAGATGCTGGTACTGAGGAAAAGTCACCGAGGTCAGAAATTGCCAGGCTGGGAGAGAAACCTGTAGTTCAGTGTGGGTGTGCATGCAAACACCACGCCTTAAAGAACCTGGAGCAGGCCTCAGGGGACTGAACCATGGGCAGCTATGGTAGTTTCCAGACTTATCAACCCACAAACGCCAAAGACAACTTTGAAGCTCAATAGGAAAAGTCTGTGACCCTGGTGAGAGAGAAGCTGGGTCCCAGCCCCAGTCTGGGCATAGCCCCAGGGCAGCAGCTGCTTCTGGAGCTTCTGGCCCACAGACTGAGGAGGAATTGAGTGGCTGAGCAGAGGGGAATTACAGGGATCTCTTTGCTGGTGCTGAGACAGGATTCTTTTGCTTTGACGGTGCTTAGATCTGGGTCACAGTTCTGGGTGACCATCCTGGGGCAAGGAGGATCGCTGGCCTGGTGGAGCTTGCAGTGTCAGTGAAGATGAAATTCCTACTCACAGTTCCATAGCATAAAAGAGTGCTTGTGGTTACACATAGACCAGAGCACAGGGCAGGAAAGGAGTAAATACCTCACTCTTGATCATACCACCTTGTAAGAATTGAAAACATACAGGTCCCTAGAAGCATCTCTGAAAACAACTGCACAAAACCCCCAAAGCTTAGGACAGTACATCTTCTGCACTGGAAGCAGACCCCTACCTTAACAAAGAGTTTACAATTCAAGTAATTGGCTGGGATCATGAGCAAACTGCACAAAAATTTTTAGATCATAGAATCTTTCTTTGGTGACAAAGAAGATCAAAATATACAACCAGAAGAAGACAACAAAGTCAAAGCCTCCAAGAAAAATATGAATCAGTCACAGGCCATGGGAGGGCTCAGAAATGATTTTGAGAAGCAAGAAAGAGAAGTAGAGGAAAAACTAGGAAGAGAAATGAGAGTGATGGAAGAAAATCATGAAAAACTAGTCAACAGCTTGCTAAAGGAGACTCAAAAAAATACTGAAGAAAAGAACAACATAAAAAGTAGCCTAGGAGCAGCTAGGTGGAACACTTACTAGCTATGTGACTCTGGGCAAGTCACTTAACCCCATTGCCTAACCAAAAAAAACAAAAACAAAACCAAAAACAACCAAATAGCCTATCCCAAATGGCAAAAGAGGTCCAAAAAGCCAGTGAGGAGAAGAATGCCTTAAAAAGTAGAATTGGCCAAATGCAAAAGGAAGTCCAAAAGCTCACTGATGAAAACACTTACTTAAAAATTAGAATGGAGCAACTGGAAGCTAGTGACTTTATGATAAATAAAGACATTATAAAACAAAACCAAGAGAATGAAAAAATAGAAGACAATGTGAAATATCTTATGGGAATAACAACTGACCTGGAAAATATGTCCAGAAGAGATGATTTTAAAATTACTGGACTATCTGAAAGCCACAATCAGAAAAAGAGCCTATACATCATCTTTCAAGAAATTATCACAGAAAACTGCTCTGATATTCTAGAACCAGAAAGTAAAATAGAAATTGAAATAATCCATTGATCATCTCTTTTTTTAATATAAATTTATTTTTAGTTTTCAACATTTACTTCCACAAGATTTTGAATTCCATATTTTCACCCCATCTTGCCCCTCCCCCACCTCAAGATGCCATGCATTCTGAATACCCCTTCCCCTAGTCTGCCTTCCTTTCTATATCTCCCCCCCCTTCTCTTATCCTCTTCCCCTTCTATTTTCCTGTAGGGCAGGATAGATTTCTGTACCTCATTTCCTCTATTTCTTATTTCCCAGTTGCATGAGGAAACATTTTTTTTTGTAAACATGTGTTTTTAAAACTTTGGGTTCCAAAATTTCTCCTTTCCTCCCAAAATACAATTAGCCAATTTGAAAAAAAATACAATGAGGAAAAGATGTACCCAAAAAGCACAATTGGCCAATTGAAGAAGGAAGGACAAAAACTCACAGAAGAAAACCTTCTATTAAAAACTAGAATTGGACAAGTGGGAACTAATGTCTCTATGAGAGAGCAAGAATCAGTCAAACAGAAACAAAAAAATGAAAAAATAGATGAAAACATAAAATACCTCATCGGTAAAACAATAGACCTTGAAAATAGATCCAGGAGAGACAATTTAAAAATTATTGCACTACCTGAAAATCATGATAAAAAAAAGACCCTAGACCATATCTTTCAGGAAATCATAAAGGAAAACTGCGCTGAAGTCCTAGAACCAGAAGGGAAAATAACCATAGAAAGAATCCACAGATCACCACCTGAGATGCCAAATTGAGAACAGCAAGGAATATAATAGCAACATTCCAAAATTACCAGGTGAAAGAGAAGGTGATGCAAGCAGCCAGAAAGAAACAATTTAAATATCATAGAATCACAATCAGGATTATGCAGGACCTTGCAGCTTCTACATTAAAAGACCACAGGGAGTGGAACATGATATTCCTTAAGACAAAGGAGCTTGGATTGCAGCCAAGGATCAATTACCCAGCAAAAATGAGCATCATTTTTCAAGGAAGGAGAAGGATATTCAAAGAAATAGGAGACTTCCAAACTTTCCTGACAAAAAGACCAGAACTCAACAAAAAATTTGATCTTCAAGTACAGGACTCAAGAAAGACATACAATGGTAAATGGGACAGAAAGATACAATATGTTGTTAATAAGGGTGGGCTGTTTACATCCCTACAAGGGAATGTAACACTTGCATAAATGGAGTCTTCCTTAAAATAATAAATAGCATATATCTAAAACCTTCAGCAAGCATTATATGTAATGGGGATAGGCTAGAAGCATATTCAATAAGATCAGGGGTGAAACGAGGCTATCCATTATCACCACTGTTATTCAATATTGTACTGGAGACCTTAGCTTTAGCAATAAGAGAAAAAAAAGAAATTGAAGGCATTAGTATAGGCAAAGGAGAAACAAAGCTATCACTCTTTGCAGATGACATGATGATATACTTAGAGAATCCTAGAGAATCAAGTAAAAAACTACTTGAAATAATAAACAATTTTAGCAAAGTTGCAGGCTATAAAAGAAACCCACATAAATTGTCAGTATTTCTACATATTACCAACAAAGCCCAACAGCAAGAGATAGAAAGAGAAATTCCATTTAAACTTACTATAGACATTACAAAATATTTAGGAGTCTACCTCCCGAAAGAAACCCACACTCTATGATCACAATTACAAAACACTTTTCACAGAAATAAAATCAGATCTAAATAATTGAAAACATCAGTTGGTCATGGAGGCCAGGTAATATAATAAAAATGACAATACTACCTAAGCTAATGTACTTATTCAGTGCTACACCAATTAAACTACCAGAAAATTATTTTATAGAGTTAGAAAAAATAATAGCAAGATTCATTTGGAAGAACAAAAGGTCCAGAATATCAAAGGAACTAATGAAAATAAATGCAGGGGAAGGTGGCCTAGCAATTCCAGAACTTAAATTGTATTATAAAGAAGCATCATCAAAACTGCTCTGTATTGGCTAAGAAATAGAGTGGTGGATCAGTGGAATAGGTTAAATATGCAAGACACAGTAGTCAAAGACTATAGTAATCTGTTATTTGATAAACCCAAGGACCCCAGCTTCTGGGACAAGAACCCACTCTTTGAAAAAAACTGCTGGGAAAACTGGAAAAGAGTATTGCAGAAACTAGGCATAGACCCAAATTTCACACCATATACCAAAATACAGTCAAAATGGGCTCATGATTTAGATATAAATGCTGATACTATAAGCAAACTGAGAGAACAAGGAATAGTTTACCTATCAGATCTATGTAGAACAAAAGAATTCTTGACCAAACAGGAGACAGAAAATGTTACAAAAAGAAAAACAGATAATTTTGATTACATTAAACTGAAAAGATTTTGCACAAACAAAGCCAATGCAACCAAGATTAGAAGGAAGGTAGAAAATTGGGAAAGAATATTTACAACCAGGCTGTCTGATAAGGGCCTTATTTCTAAAACATACAGAGAATTAAGACAAATTTATAAGACTAGAAGCCATTCTCCAATTGATAAATGATCAAAGGATATGAACAGACAGTTCTCAGATGAAGAAATTAAAAGAATCTATAGTCATATGAAAAAATGCTCTAAATCATTATTGATTAGAGGAATGTAAATCAAAACAACTCTGAGGTACCACAACACACCTACGAGATTGGCCAACATGACAAAAGAGTAAAATGATAAATGTTGGAGAAGGTGTGGGAAAATTGGAACACTAGTGCATTTTTGGTGGAGTTCTGAAATGATCCAACCATTTTGGAGAACAATTTGGAACTATGCCCAAAGGGCTATAACAATGTGCATACCCTTTGACCCAGCAATAACACTTCTAGGGCTATATCTGAAAGAGATCATGCAAATTGGAAAATGACCCATAGGTACAAAAATATTCATAGCAGCTCTTTTTGTGGTGGCAGAGAATTGGAAATTGAAAGGGTGCCCAACAATTGAGGAATGGCTGAGCAAGTTGTGGTGTATGAATGTAATGGAATACTATTGTGGTATAAGAAATGATGAACAGGCTGACTTCAGAAAAACCTGGAAAGACTTGTATGGTCTGATGCTGAGTGAAATGACCAGAACCAAGAGAACTTTGTACACAAGAACAGCCACGTTGTGTGATGACTAATATTGATAAACTTAACCCTTCTCAGCAATACAATGATCTATCTAAGATATCCCCATAGGGGTCATGGTGGAAAATGCTATCCACATCCAAAGAAAGTATTATGGAAGTTGAATTGCTATCAGTTTTTTTTCTCTTCTGTTGAGTTTTGCTTCCTCTTTCTAATGGTTCCTCCTACTGGTTTTAGTTTTTACTTACAACTTCACTAATGTGAAAACACATTTAATAGGAATGTAAATGTATAGTCTATATGAGATTGTGTGCTGTCTTGGGGAGGGTGGTGGGGAGGAAGGGGGAGAAAATTGTTAAACTCAAAATCATATGGAAGTGAATGTTGATAAATCAAAATAAATTTTAAAAATTATAAATAATATCTGTCTAAAACCATCAGCAAACATTATCCATGATGGGTATAAATCAGAAACTTTTTCCATAAGATCAGGGGCAAAGTAAGGATGTTACTGCTATTTAATCTTACAGCAGAAACACTAGTTATAGCAATAAGAAAAGGAAAAGAAGTTGAAGGAATTAGAATAGATAATGTGGAAACAAAACTAACAGTCTTGGCAGGTGATATGATTATATACTAAGAGAATTCTAGAAAATCAACTAAAATTAATTAAAATAATTAATAACTTCAACAACATTGTGAGATATAAAATCATCAGCATTTGTATATATTACCAACAAGGTCCAGCAAGAAGAGATAGAAAGAGACATTGCATTTAAAATTACTGCTTGTAGTAGAAAATACTTGGGAGTCTGCCTGCCAAGACAAATCCAGTAACTATATGAGGACTTTTCACACAAATGAAGTCAGATCTAAATAACAGCAGAAATATTAATTGCTTGCAAGTAGGACAAGTCAATATAATAAAACTGAAATTTCTACCAAAATTAATTTACTTATTCAGTGCCACACAACCAAACTACCAAAAGGTGTCTTATAGAGGTAGAAAATAAAATAACAAAATTCATTTTGTGGAACAAAAAATCAAGAATATCAAGAGAATCAATGAAAAAAAATGTGGAGGGTAGCCTAGCACTGCTAGATCTCAACTGTATTACAAAGTGATAATCATCAGAATACTTTGGTATTGATTAAGAAATAGAGTGGTGCATCAGTGGAATAGGTTAAGTATATAAAACATAGAAGTAAATTAGCATAGTAATCTAGGGTTAAACAAACCCCAAGATTCAAGCTTTTGAGACAAGAATTCACGATTTCACAAAAATTGCTGAGAAAACTTGAAAGCAGTTTGGCAGAACATAGGTATAGAACAAAATTTCATACCATATACCAAGACAAAGTCAGAATGGCTACATGATTTAGATGTAAAGAGTGATCTCATAAGCAAATTAAGAGAGCATGGAATACTTTACTGTTAGATTTCTCATTAAGAGAAGAATTTATGACCATGTAAGATTTAAAGAGCCTTATGGGATGTAAAGTGGGTCATTTTATTGCATTATATTGAAAAGTTTTTGTGCACATACACGTACTACACACACACACACACACACACACACACACACACACACACAAAGAAGAATCCTACCAAGATTAGAAGGAAACCAGGAAAATAGGGGGGTGAGCTAACTTCTCTGATAAGGCCTCATTTCTCAAATATATGGAGAACTGTGTGAAATATCTAAGAATATGAGTCATTCTGCAACTGATAAATGGTTGAAGAACTTAAACAGGCAGATTCCAGATGAAGAACTCAAAACTATCTATGTTCATATAGAAAACATTCTAAATTACTATTGATTAGAGAAATACAAATTAAAACAACTCTGAGGTACCACCTCATATCTATCAGATTGACTATTATGACAGAAAAGGAAAATGGCAAATGTCAGAGGGAATATGGGAAAATTGGAATACTACTGCATGGTTGGTAACAGTGAACCTTGTGAACTCATCCAACCATTCTGGAGAGCAATTTGGAACCATGCCCAAAAGGCTATAAAACTGTGCATGCCCTGTAACTCAGAGATACCACTTCTAGGTCTGTATCTAAAAGAAATTATAAAAATGAGAAAAGGATTCATACATACAAAAATATTTATAGCAGCTCTTAGTGGTGGCAAAGAACTGGAAATTGAAAGAATGCTCGTCAACTGGGGAATGGTTGAATAAGTTGGGGGATATGATAATGATGGATAATGAGCATGGTATTTTCAGAAAAATCTGGGAAGATATATGTGAACTAATGCAAAGAGAGGTGAGCAGAACCAGAAGAACTTTGTACACAGTAACAGTAATATTAAACAATGATCAACTGAGACTGACTTAGCAATTCTCAGCAATACAATGATCCAATACAATTCCAAAGGAGTCATGATAAAAATACTTTCCACCTCCACAGAAAGAACTGATGGAGTCTAAATGAAGGTCAAAGATTTGGTTTTTTTTACTTTCTTTTTTCTTTTTCATTGTTTATTTTCCTTTGAGACTGTGTTTTCTTTTGTATCTTGGGTAACATGGAAATACGTTTTGCATGACTGCACACATAAAATATACATGCATACATATATACATACAAACATACAGAATCTGGAACTTAAAATTTTTAAAATGAGTGTTAAAATTGTTTTAAATGTATTTAAGGGGAAAAAATTGAAAGAAATAAAATGGGAGAAAAACAAATTCCGGTTATTTACTAGGGATTCTCAATTTAAAGAATCCAATAACAAAAGTTCCCAGAGAAGAATTTCCTCAATGGGTTCCTGCCAATGTAAGGGCCCAATATTTATCCCAGGCAAGGTTTCACATATAAGACCTTATAAACTGTGAGTGAGAGAGGGTGCTGAGGCTTCCCTCACAGGGAGAAGCACAACAGCTCACCATCCTCCTTTGCCACTAAAAGGGAAAGTGGCCTCCAAGGAGTCTTTCATGTATTTTCTGAGTGCCACTCAGCATCCATGTTCTCCCAGGACTACAGCTTCAATGGCCAGTCCCTTGTTATGGAAGGAAGGAAGGAAGGAAGGAAGGAAGGAAGGAAGCAAGGAAGCAAGGAAAGAAGGAAGAAGGGAAGGAAGGAAGGAAGGGGAAAAGGGAGGGAGGGAGGAGGTAAGGAAAAATGAGGGAAGGACAAGGGAGGTGGTATAAGAGGTAATTATGGGCAAAAGATTTCATTCTCTATGGGAAATACGAGGTGAGGCTGTTGGCTGTGAGGTGTGCAGAAGGGGGAGCTCTCAGAGACATGAGGGGGGCCAAAAATGTTTGGAAAAACCATGGTATAAGATACTTAATTATGGAGGCATAGAAGGATTGTTTTGCCACAGTGAGGGCCCAATTGAGATGATGTAAAAAGTCTGTAGTGGACCCAATAGGCACATTCTCATGATTTTCTCTAACTTCAGTCATTAGCCCAGGAGTAAGGGCAAAGGAAGTAAATAGTGAGAGTAATCTCACCCAGAGTAGGACTTGGCAAGGTAAGACTAGAGAAAAAGAGGAGGAATTTTGAATTAAACATTAACAAACAATAAGTGCAAAACAGAGAGCAATAAAGTTTGTTCTTGCAATCCCTTGTACTTCAAAGAACCCAAGAAATGATTACCTTGAAGGCTCAGGGCAGGAGGTAGGGAAAGGTTATTGAGGCAAAGGGAATAAACATTTATATAGAGCTTACTAGGTACTAGACACCATACCAAATATTGTACAAATATCATGTCATTGGATTCTCAGAACTGCTTTGTGAGATGGATGATGTTATCCCCATTTTACAGTTGGGGAAAGTGAGGTTAAGTGACTTGCCCAGAGTCACACAGCTAGCAAGTGTGTCAGGTCTTCTCAACTCCAGGCCCAGCGTTCTCTCCACAGCACCACCTTAGTGGCTAGCTATCTACTGGGATAACATGTCTTTAAAAGCTCTAATTTCTAAGGGGATTGTCAAATTTATGGTTTACATCCTAATTGGATCACAACTCTGATAATATAACCTCAAGAGTCCTCTTGCAAGATCATTTGTGTCTTGTGTTTGTTTTTCCTTTCTGTTTGTAAATATGATTGTGTAGGCTATGTCAGTCAATTAAAATTTATTAAGTATATACCATGTAAGAAACACTGCTAAGTGCTGGGGATACAAAAGGAGGCAAAAGACAATCCCTGCCCAAGGAGCTTACAGTCTAATGGGAAGACAACAAACCATAGAATTTGCAAGAGCAAACAAGCCATATACAGAATTAATAGAAGATAATCACAAGAGGGAAGGCACCAAAATTAAAAGGGGTTAGGAAAAGCTTCCTGTACAAGGGGGATCTGAGTTGGGACTTAAAGGAAGCCTGTCAGTGGTGATGAGCAGGGAGAGCCTTCAAAGTATGGGGAATAGGAAAGGAAAAAGGTCCAGACACAAAAGATGGAGCACCTTTGTTTGTGGAACAGTCAAGAGACTAGGGTACCTATGTGAGAGGGCATGGTGAGAAATTAGGTGGAAGAAGACAGGAAAGAAAGGAGGGGATTAGATTATGAAGGGCTTTGAATCCCAAACAGAGGATTGTGCATTTGATCCTATAGAGGATAGGGAGACACTGAAGCTTATTATTTGGGGGAGGTGACATAATGAGACCTGCACTTTAGGGAAATGACTTGGGTGGATGAATGGAAGGTAGATTGGAGCAGGGAGAGAATTGAGGCAGGTAGATCAGATAGCAGGTTATTGCAATAGTCCATGAATGAAGTGGTGAAGGCCTGTACTAGAGTGGTGGCAGTGTCTGAGAAAGGGGCTATTGAAGAGATATTGTAAAGGTGAAATGGGCCTTGGAAAAAGATTGGATATGTGAGGTGAAAGATAGTGGGTAGTCCAGGATGGCACCTAGGTAGAGAGCCTAGGAAAATGGTGTTGCCCTCTATGATAATAGGGAAGTTAGGAGGAGGCAGAGGGTTTAGGAGGAAAAGATAATGAGTTCTTTTGGACAGGTTGAGTTTAAAACATTTGAAAGGCAACAGGAGATGGGAGATTGGAAATCAGCTGAGAAATTTGGGTAGAATAGGTAGATTTGAGAATCATCAGCATAGAGATAGTAATTAAACCCATGGGAGCCAATGAGATCACCAAATGAAGTAGTATACATGGAGAAGCAGCTCTGATAGAACTTTCTGGGACACCTACAATTAAAAGGGATTTTCTGGATGAGGATCCTGTAAAGGAGACTGGGGAGCACACAGATTAGTAGGAGAATCAGGAATGATGTCTTGAAAACCCAGAGAGAAGAGAGTATCAAGAAGAAGAGGGGGATTAACAGTATCAAAGTTTGCAAAGAAGTTGAGAATTAAGATTGAAAAAAAGACCATTGGATTTGGCAGCTGAGATCACTGACAACTTTGGAGAGAGCAATTTTGGTGGAATGATGAGGTTGGAAGCCAGATTGTAAGGGTTCAGAAGGTGAGAGGACCTGAAGTGGAGGCATCTATTGAAGACAGACTTTTCAAGGAGCTTAGTCACAACATGTGAGAAAGACATAGAATGATCATTAGTGGAGATGGAATAATCAAGTGTTTGATTTGAGGTTGAGAGAGACATAGGCATTTTTGTAGGTAGTAGGGAAGGAGCCAGTAGAGAGGGAGAGATTGGGGAAGACAGAGGTGGAAATCTGTTCAAGGAGGTGGGATGGAGTAAGACCACTTGTGCAGATAGAGAGGGGTTAGCCTTGGAAAGAAGTGAGGTCACTTCTTCCTGTGAGACAGGGAGGAAAGAGATAGTGAAGGAAGGAATATGAGTGGTAACCATACTGATTTCCTTGGCTTCCTCTAAATCCCAAGCAAAATCCCATCCTTTTCACAAATTCTTTCAGACTCCCTCTTAATTCTAGTGCTTTCTTTCTGTTGTTTCCTACTTATCTTGTAGATCACTTGCTTGTATACTTATTTTCAGGTTGACTCCTGTATTAGATTATGAGGAGCTCCTTGAAAGAAACTACTGTTTTTTGCCTGTTTTTGTATCCCCAGTGCTTCCTGGCACATAGTATGCACTTAATAAATGTTTATTGATTGAGATGAGGAAGAGGAGAGGAGGGAGCTCATGGTGAATGTCCCTTAATTCTTTCTGTAAAAATAGGAGGCCAGGTTCTCAGCTGAAAAGTGGAGGGAAAGGGAGCCATGAGAAATTGAAGGAGAGATGAAAAAGTTTGGAAGAATTGCTGTGAGGAGTGGGGTAGCGATAAGATAAAGGAGGTACAGTAGGATTGCCTAGCAACAGTGAGGGCCCAGTGGAGGTTGTGTAATGTGAATTTGAAGTGGAGCTCCTGAGAAGGGTCATGATATTTTCTCCACCTTCATGTAGCAGCACCATGGGTAGAAGCAAACGTGACATGGTGAGAATGATCCAAGGCTGAGGCTTGGCAAGATAATTCAATTCAACATTTACTAATTACCTACTATGTGTCAGGGACTACAAAAAAGGCAAAAGACAACCGACAAAATAAAGGGGCTAGGGACTCAAGGGGACAGTACAGAGTTGAACTGCTTTACCAAGAGGTCAACAGGGAGAAAAAGAAAAGAGTGAAGTTAATGCAGCAGTGATGGCCTAGGAAAGAAAGGAAGGGTTCCTGGATTGAAGGTGATGATGTGGGCTAATTCTAGGGTTTGGAAAGGGAAGGCAGAGGAAAACATAGAAAGAAAATAGATTAAGGTCAGACAAGGAGATTTTGGGAAAAGTTATGGTTAGGGTGATTGAGGAAAAGTCATTATGTATGTCCTAAGTACATGGGCAGTAGTTGGGGAGGAGAAAAATTGAGAGCCAGGTTGTTGCTGTCATTATCCTTTTTTCTCAAAGAGGACCATGACATTAGGAAGGTGATGTCATGAGTTGCAATTGAATTGGACTTAAGTGAAAGAGGGCTGTGCAATGTCATCAGCCTCTTTCTCCTCCTGAGCCATCTAGGTCCAGTGTGAAGATATGATCAGGACAACTGGAGATGGCAACTCATTGAGGAAGGAAGGAGAGTGACCCTTTTCAGCATCTAGATAGGCTTTGTGCCTATCTAGATGTATGCTTACTCTGTTCCAGTCGTGTATCTTTCTATTTTTATTCACTACCAGAGAATTTTGATAATTGCTGTTTTAGAATAGAGCTTAAGTTTTGATTCTGCTAAACAACCTTACTTTCCACTTTTTTAAATTAATTTTTGGTATTCTTGACTTTTTGTTCTTCCAAATGAATTTTTTTATTTCTTTCTAATTTAGTAAATTTTTTTTGGTAAATTAATTGGGATGGCATTGAATGCACAAATAAATTTAGGTAAAATTGTCATTTTTATTATATTGGCTCTGCTCACTCACAAAAATGTTTCTCCAATTATTTAAAACTGGTTTTACCTGTATAAAAATCTGTTATAATTTTGTTTATATAGTTCTTGAGTTTATTTTGAAAGATGTACTCCCAGGAATTTTTTACAGTCTAGAATTATTTTCAATGGGGTGTCTCTTACTATCTCCTCAAGTAGGATTTTGTTTGTGATATATAGGAATATTGACCATTTGTGTGGATTTACTTTATATCCTGCTACATTGCTAAAATTGTTGGGGTTTCGTTTTGTTTGTGCTAAAACAGTTCATTGTTTCAATTAATTTTTTAGTTGAGTCTTTGAGATTTTCCAAGTTAATCATCATATCATCTACAAAAAGAGATAGTTTTATTACCTCATTCCCTATTCTGATTCCTTCTATTTCTTTTTCTTCAATCCCACTTGGTTATAATATATATATGTGTATGTATATATATATATATATATATATATATATATATATATATATATATATATATATATACATACACATATATATGTTATATATGTGTATGTATGTATTCATTAGGGAAATAGTTTGTATTTTTCTTCTTTATGTTTTTGCTTTTCGTGTTTGAAGTATCTGTATCATATGTGTTTCAAAAAAAGAGTTTGGTAGGACTCCTTCTTTGTCTATAATTTCAAATAATTTACCCAATATGGTAATTAGTTGATCTTTAAATATTAATAAATTTCACTTGTAATTTCATATGGCCTTGGTGCTTGTCTTCTTAGGAAGCTCTTTTTTTTTTAGCGGTTCAATTGTTTTTGAATGGATCTATTGAGATACTGTATTTCCTCTTCTGATAATATAGGCAATTTATGTTTCACAAGTGTTAGTAGCACCATTTTATAGATGAGGAAAGTGAAGTTCATGGATTTCAAGTGACTTTTCCTTGATCACATAGCTATTAAGTATCAGAGGCCAGATGTGAACCTTGGTTTCCTCTATACTTTTTCTTTCAAAAGACAATAAAGTCTTTCAAAAGATACTGGACTCTTTCTTGATTGGAAGACCTGGGGTCTAGGATTTGCCACTTAACCACTATGTAACATTGGGAAAGAGATTCTTTGGGGACTTAGTTCCTCCATCTACGAAATACGGATAAGACCTAGCCTTCCAACATCAGAAGTTGTTTTAAAGATCATATGTATATTAAAGTACTTTCTTGGGACTTCTGCTTCCGGGGGCCAAGATGGCAGAGTGAAAAGGTAGTCCCTCTCACCCTCCCCTATCAACCTCTGAAAACCCAGAAAATATCACCCTGGGGGGAAAAAAGTCCTGGAACAGTTGAACTAGAAGAAAGACAGGAAGAGCAGTGTAGCAACACAGTAAACCTGTCTCCCAGTGCCTCAGCAAAAATAAGGGAAGCAGCACTACAAAGGGCCCCAGGTGGATAAACCCTGCAGCATTCATCTGAAAGAGCTGAAAAAAAACCTAGAGTCATCCTAAACTCCCAGCCTTGCTAATTCCAACCCAACTCCAACTGTCAACCAGGAGGACACCTGAAGCCCAGGTGATAGAGCAGGCAAACACAACACCTGACCCGAAGTGCCTCAGTGAGGGCAGGTGAAATGGTGGAAACCAGCTCAGAAAACCACTAGCTGCCTCGCATTCAGCCAGAAATGAATTTCTCAGCGCATTAGCAGAAATGAGGGAGGCAGCACTGCAAGGGGCCCCAGGTTGATAAACACCCTGCAGCACCCATCTAAAAGGAGCTGAAGAAAGCTGAAGTAAAGCAAAAGCAGGCAACCTAGAATTGCCTGAAAGTTCCAGCCTTGCTGATTCCATCCCAACCGAGGTAAGCTGCCAGAAACCTACAGCCTCCAATTGCCAACATAAGAGGCCCCAGCACAGAAAGGTAGTGACCAAGACCTAGGCTCCCCCCCTGAGAAGCTTGGGTCAGTTCTCTCTATTCCCCAGCAGGAGAGCTCAATCTCTTTAAAGGCCAGGGAATAAAGCAACACCATGGGTAAAAAGAAATGTACCATAGATTGATATTATGAGAAGAGTGAAGATCAAGACAGCAATTCTGAAGAGGACAACATTGTCAACAAATCCCCATCTGCACATTAAAAGGGAATATGAACTGTTCTGAAGCCCAAAAGCCTTCTTAGAAGAGCTGAAGAAGGATTTTGAAAGTCTAATGAGAGAGGTAGAAGAGTCCTTAAAAAATACAGTTTGCCAATTGGAAAAAAAAGTACATGCAAAAAACAAATTCCTTAAAAATATAATTGGCCAGTTGAAGAAGGAAGTACAAAAACTGACAGAAGAAAACAATCTGTTAAAAACTAGAATTGGAGGGAGTCAAGATGGCGGAGTGAAAAGGTAGTCACTCTCACTCTCCCATATCAACCTCTGAAAACTCAGGAAATATTACCCCAGAAAAAAACCCTGGAACAGCTGAACTAGAAAAAAGTCTGGGAGCAGTGAAGCAGCAGCCCAGCAAAGGGGTCTCCCAGTACCTCAGCAAAAATAACGGAGGCAGAGATTTTCTGACTTCTGCTTCCAGAAGCTAAGATGGTGGAGTGAAAAGGTAGTCACTCTCAGTCTCCCTATCAACCTCTGAAAACCCAAAACATATCACCCTGGAAAAAAAACCTTGGAACACCTGAACTAGAAGAAAGACATGGAGCAGCGGTGCAGCAGCCCAGCAAACAGGTCTCTCAGGGCCTCAGTAAAAATAAGGGAGGCAGAACTACAAGGGGTCTCAGGCTGACAAGTACCCTGCAGCATTCATCTGAAAGGAGGTGAAGAAAACAACCTAAAGGCTTCCTAAATCCCCTGCCTTGCTGATTCCAACCCAACACCAGGTGAGCTGTAGGAGCCCTGAAACCTCCAATTGTGAAGAAATCCTGAAGCCCAGGTGGTAGAGCAGGCAAACACCAACACCTGGACCTCCAAGTGCCTCAGTGAGGGCACATGAACTGGTGGAAACCAGCTCAGAAAACCACGAGGAGGCACCCTACCACAAAGGAATCTCCCTGTGCATTAGTAGAAAGGAAGGAGGCAACACTGGAGGAGGCCCCAGGCAGATAAACACCCTGCAGCACCCGTCTAAAAGGACTTGAAGAAAGCTAAAGGAATGGAAAATCAGGCAACCTAGAGTTGCCTGAAAGTTCCAGCCTTGCTGCTTCCAGCCCAACATGAGATAAGCTGCCAGAACCATACAGCCTCCCATTCCCAGCATGAGAGTCACCAGCACACAAAGCCAGTGACCAAGACCTAGGCTCCCAACACAAGAAGTTTGGGTCAATACCCTCTGTTCCCCAGCAGGAGAACTCAATCTCTTTAAAGGCCAGGGAATAAAGAAACACCATGAGTAAAAAGAAACATACCACAGATTCATATTATGAGAAGAGTGAAGATCAAGACAGAAATTCTGAAGAGGACAACATTGTCAACAAACCCACATCTGCAACAACAAAAGGGAATATGAACTGGTCTGAAGCTCAAAAATCCTCCTTAGAA
>NW_027555736.1:76956898-77005328 GCF_003287225.1 Phascolarctos cinereus
GAACAGAGGACATAACAGAACAGGAGACATAATAGGTGCTTTCAAGTGTTTTATGAACTTTTACTAGAAAGAGAGAGTAACTTTGTTCTGTTTTGTTCCAGAGGACAAAACAAAGAGCAATAGATTAAAGTTATAAAATTGCAAACTTAGGCTTCATGAAAAAAAAAAATCCCTCAAATTATGGCCGTCCAAGATTAGAATGGAATGCCACAATAAAAAGTGGTTCCACCTCATTGAAAGGCTGCATAAGCAAAGATTGAATGACCACGAGGTGAGCATACTGTAGATGGAATTTTTTTCAGATTTGGGATGGAGAATACGACACTGAAATGCTTTCCAATTCTGAAATTCTGTGACCACTTCTCAGGGATGTGGGTTGGCCTGCGGTTCCTTCTAGCTGTAAGATTCTATAATTCAATAGAAGAGAATATAAAATGTTGTGTTATACTGAGAAACACTTCTGACCTTGGGGATAAGATATTGCCTAAATTGAACATCTTCTGACACTGCATGGGGCAGGTTGTTGGGAACGAGGTCAATGTATCGTTGTATCTCATGTATCACAGCATTGGTATAAGGCATCTTGTTTCTGTCCTCCATGCAGGGACCTCTATCTCGGCCAATCACACGATCAATTTCTTCATGAAGTTTACCTGTCACAATATGAATGAAAATTGATCTTAGAAGTAGGAACAAAAACTACCTTCTCTCATATTTTCTCTGATTTTTCCCCAAGAGCCACATTGGTAAATAATGGACTTGAACCTCATATTCTGATAGATAGATAGATAGATAGATAGATAGATAGACAGAAAGATAGACAGATGGGTGAAAATTCCATTTTAGAGTAAGTCAGCTGAGAATCCCTTGAGACACCTATGACCCATGCCCTCAAGACAACTTCAAGTTGTCCTTTAAAAAATGCAGGCCAAGCAACACTTGGTTAAGGAAATGAGGAGGGTTCTCAGTCTGGACCTGTTCTACAACTCAATGTGACCAACCATAGGCCCAAGGTACTTCCCTCTGTGGCTGTAGAGTGACAGGAATCCAGAGGCACCAGCTCCTTCTATGGTCAGGTAGGATCAAGAAGCTATCAGAAACCAGTGCCTCTCAATCATTCAGTTCCTCCCAGTTCTGGCACTGGGCTCCAGTCTCTATTCATTTCACTATCTATGTGGTTACCTCTAATAATAACTCACAATTATATACCACTTAACTAAGCAAGGTGGAAGTAGTAGTGGAGAAGGAGGAATAAGTAAACTTGAACATGTAATGACTTAAATACATTAAAATGGCAATAAAAAAATTTCCAAGGAAAGTCTCAAAAGGACCAGGAACCCATCTCATGTGGATTAAATTATGTGTATTTTATCATTTATCCCACCTTCTATCTCAGGGTATTTCAGGAGAAGCAGGAGTCCATATCTCAGGGTGGTGCTGGTTGTCTCTGTTCCTGCACTAAATAGATCACTTACAGTTCGGACCAAGTGTTCAATGGTAAATTCAGACTGTGGTTGTTGCTTTTCCTAGGAATAATTTGGTATGATTAATGGAAAAGTAAGAGAGGCAGCAGGGCAAAATGGAAAGCATAATGGATTTGGAAGCAGAGGACCTTGGTTTAAATCTCAGTTCTGATATGTTTTTTTTAATTTTGGGGGGAGGAAAAGGGTTAAATGACTTGGCCAGGGTCACACAGAGAGTTAAGTGTCTGTGGTGAGATTTGAACTCAGATGCTCTCAACTTCAGGGTCAGTGCTCTATCCACTGTGCCACCTAGTTGCCCCCAACACACCACCAGCTCTGATCTTGACCTTGGGCAACTCATTTAACCATTTTATGTTTCAGTTTCCTCATCTGTAAAATGAGGGAGTTGGATTCAATTACCTCCAAGATCCATTTCAGTTCTAAATCTATACCCTATAAATAAATTAAATTCAAGCAACACAATCCAAAGTGAACAAGAAGCTAGCAATTAACAAAGCATTTTGGCCCTTGCAGATCTCACATATGGGAGAGAGACAGAGAGAAGAAAGAGGTGAGGGATGGGGTGATATATACAGACAGACAGACAGAAAGAGACTAGACCTGCAATTTCATTGGCACAGGTAACTTCCAGGTAAAAAAAAATTGTCTGCCAATGCAAGTCTGCACTTTCTCTGAAAAACTTAAAGTTTCTAAAGAGTTGCCTAGCCCTAGGGCACTATAGTGTTAAGTGATTTGCCCAGGATCACACAGACATTTTGTGTCAGAGAGGGGACTTAAACTCAGTTTTGTCTGGCTCTGAGGGCAGCTCTTTATCTGCTACATCAGGGGGGTCAAACTCTGAACTCTCAGGCCTCAAGACACCAACAAAACTGTGTGTGGTTGAAACCACATTAAAATGTAATTGGGAAATGTATTAGTAAAATAAATAACGATACAATACAACATAGAGAATGTTAATTTCTGCATTTTCTAGGTTAATATGAGGCCTACCAGGATCCATTTCTATTCATGTTTGACACAACTGTACTGTATGATACTAACTTGCAAGATATCTGTACCTACATATTATATATCAATCATATCTGTGGGTATACACAAGCAGCTAGATGGTGCATTGGCTTGAGTTTAAATCTGGCTAACTGCCTGTGTGATCCTGGACAAGTCACTTAACCTTGGTTGCCTTAGTTTCCTCATCTGTAAAATGAGCTAGAAATGGAAAGCCACTCCAGTATCTTTGCCAAGAATACCCAAAATGGAGTCATGAAGCGTTGGACTCAACTGAAATGACTGAGCAACAAATGCACAAGCACTGCACACATGTAAGCTATTGCATTTTCTTCAGAATTAAACTCTGTTATTCTATGAGTTCAATGAGATAAACAGGATTTATTAGTTTAGCAAATAAGGAAGGAAAAAAATTATCACCTTCCATATATATAACAATTAATGCAAAAAGGATCCATGTATATTTTCCCATTTTATCCTCATCAAAATACTGTGACACAGTTAGTGCATTATTGTTGTCATTTTACTAATGAGGAAATTGAAGTGGTAAATGCTTTACCCTTGACAATAAGATGTTGATATTGAGGAAAAGTCACGACTGAGACCAGAAATGGAATATATAACAAATATCCAATGGACTAAAGATAAGAAAGGTAAAAACATAGGAAAAGCAGGCAGGTACTAGGGAGCATAATTCAAGTTGAAGTCAACTAAGGTCTATGCCCACTGTGGGTGGTGAGGGGAGGGGAAAGAATATGGAATTCTGAAGATTCCTCACACATGAAACACAAAAGACTACTGTACATATTAGTTCTAAAAATCTCTTGCTCTGGTCTACATATTTGCTGTTTCCCATATTCCCTCATCTACCAATGGGGTAGGAATCTGTGGGAGAATATACTCTTACGTGCATAGGTTGATGAAGGAAGGATTTTCCTGGTCAGTTATGTTGACACATTGCTAAATTAAATGTTTTAGAATTAATGTGTTTTTTGGTTCATCTGGTAAGAAAACCATAAGTGATGACCTCAGAGCACACTTCATAGCTGTAAGTACGTCATTGATCCATTTCAGCATTCCATCAGCCTATCTTTTACCTTCTCCCCTGTTTCTCTGGTACTTTCAGGGTTTCATTTACTCCATATGAATTACATTAGCATATTGCTTTATTCTAGTTTTCATTATAATGGGATGGATTTTTTTATTTATGCAATTTTTCAGTGATTTCTCTTTCTTTTTGTTTTGCTCTTTGTTGTGTGTGGTATGGTGGGAAAGTGAGGAGTCTCTAACTCCACTATCTTGATTGTAAAACCCACCAACCTACCCACAAGTACTTACCACAGCAGGCCCTGCATTTAAATCAGGCTGCTCAGATTAAAGTTCCCTATTCTCCACTGTCTTTGTAGAGTCCTGAAATGTCCTGTGCAGTCCTCACTGTCTAGCTCTGGGACCACCTTCAAGACCCAGACTAAAACCTTACTCTTCCAGAAGGAAATCTTATGTTAATCCACTTCAAATATTATATTTCTTGCTAATTTCAAATTTCTTCATCACTTAAATCATTAATTTATAATCTATTTAGGCTTTCCTTACACATTCCTGATAATTATTCTTGTCCCTGCATGGGCTTTCTCCTGTCTGTTGGGTTAGAAATTCCATCAGGGCTAGGACCCTGTCTTCTCATTCTTCTCATATAGTGCTCTGGCCATATTATGATTAAAATATGATTATTTACTGCTCTATGTTTGTGAATGTGAATGTCAGCCTCTGATACACAAGCCATTTCACCTACAGGAACTGAGATTCAGACCTACTGCTCACACTCTACCTGCTCCATTTTCATCAGGAAACAATCAATAAAGTCCCGAGGATTGCTGGGATCCAGTGTTCTTTGGTGTTCCTTCACTTCTTCCAATATAAATTCAAGTATTGATTGAATATTTTTAAATGCTTTGTGATGAGATCCAGGGAGATAACGTACTAGAGATGGAAAAGAATTGTAGACCTAAAAAGAAGAATTTTATATCATACTTTAAAAAAAAAAGAAAATAATTTTCTACTCTAGCACTTGGATCATGTTGAGAATAGGGCTGAATAAGGATGGGACAAGTGCCCTTTGGAAAATAGTGACTTTTCTCATCATTTCCTATACAAATGCCCTAAAAATTAGCATTCTGTTCCTTGGTTGCCTGAAACTGCCTTGGCTTTCACTCTCAATTCTTACTTCCAACAGAAAAGTTCTCATCCTTTCTCATTATGAGGTCTTCTAAGAGCTCAGCCTACCACCTTCCATTGGGACAGCTAACTCATCTGCTAACGTGATCCAAATTCGGGTGCACAAGGGAAAAGTCAGCTTGTCTCTAGTAACATGAATTTTAACATTCAGTCCCTGTGACCAGTGGGTGAACTACTCCAGGGAGGGGCCTTATAATGTCCCTCAAATCAGACCACATAGGGTGACCTTTTCTGTCTTTAGTCCTTGTCAATGAAGAAGAAAATGGGAACCCATTGCAATATGGCACTATTGTAACTCCTAATGGAATGAATGATGAACTCTAGCCTAGCTGCTTGTAGTAGTTTCCTTGAAGTAATTAAAAAAATATATATTCTGAGCTCCAAACAGAGAGAAGATTTTTCTCACCTTCATCCATGGGGAACTTACGATCTTGACGTTTTCATTCAAAAGTTTCATTAAATATAGAAATTTCTGGTCTTTATATTCAAAACATTTCTGGAAAATGATAGAGCAGATTACATTGCAAGGAGCACACCCAAGAATGAATGTGGGGTCACATGGTAATCCTAAAGAAGAAAGAGAGAAAGAAAGACTTTAATACTACCATTGTGATCGAAAGGAAGATTTGCCTGCCTTTAGGTAGGACCTGACTGTCCTCCTTTCCCTTCTAGTTTACATTCTAGCTTGGCACAGCAAGGTTGAAAATAAACCACCCTTTCTGAAGCATCTGATTTCATGCACATGAGAATCCTAAGTGCAAATAGAATAATTCCCATTTTATAGGTGAGGTTGCTGAGGCTCAAGAAAATCAGCTGATTTATGTGGCACAACTAGGAAGGATCAAGATGTGGAATGCAACCAAATTCTCTCCTGTCCCCAAGTAAACTGTTCTTCTTACCATACAACATCCCTTCCCATTTCTATATCCATATTCATTACATCAGCCTAACCAACTTTTACTTTCAGACTTCATGTCTATTTTTAAATTATATTTCATTGTATTTCAATCATTTATCCCAGCATGAGGGTTGCAGGCACTGGTCTGGAAGCCTTGCTATTCCAAATGCTCTTAGGTTCAGGGTTCTGGGTTGTGAAAGGATTGATAATGTCAAGGTGGTGATTCTAGGTTTCCTTGACTGGCCTCTCATCTCTCCCTTTGGGAGAGGCTGGCCCATCTTCCTTATGAATAGCAATTGGCTGGCAGCTGGTGGCAATGGACAGTCCCTTTTCCACAGGAGTTGCTTCCTCAGATGAGAGCTGTCAGGGCTAGACCAGGACCAGTGGTCTAGAGCTTGCTGCCACCCCTGTGGCCCTCATGCATATGTACCTATTGGTGGCAGCTGGTCATCAGTTGTTGCTAGTGGTAAAGAGAAATATGGGCCCCTTCTCCACAAGGTAGCTCCTGTGGACACTGGTTTTGCTGTTTCCCAGTCTCGGGTTTGGAGGTCCTGAGCTGCCTCCATCAGGGTCAGAGGGGAGATTGTGGTTGAGGTGGTGGGTATACTAAAGAGGCCCAAGGACAGAGTCTTGGAGATATTCACACTCAGGGAACTGAAGGTGCATAGTGATCCAGCAAAAGAATATTGAGAAGCAAAAATCAGCACAAAGAAGAACCCGTGGAGAACAGTATGATAGAGGTGAGGGAGAAGAGAGTATCAAGCAGCCAATCTGCCAGCAGTCACTTAGCTCTTACTAGGCTCTGTGCTAAGCACCTGGGGAACACAGACAATAGTAAACAGTTCCCTGCCCTCAGAGGGCTTACATTATACTGAGGGAGGCAACATCTACACAAAAGTGTGGCAAAAGTCCCGGATTCCACAGTAGTGGGGAAGTGCTGTTCTCAGTTTATTCCTATATTATTGCTGGCGAAATTTTCTGGAGTAGCAGAGCACATGCAGCTAATTTCGAGCAACAACTGACAGTATCTTTCTACTGCCCAATTCCTACCACCCAACACACACACACACACACACACACACACACACACACACACACAGTACATATAAGTGTTGCCTTTTATGGTTTAAAAAGTAGTTATTCCATAGAGTTTATGGCATCAGCATCCTCTAGTGTTTTGTGGTCCCCTAAGTTTCAGATTTCATAGAAGGATGACAACCCTTCTGTGAGATAGTTTAGATGTGGGGGGAGGGGTGAAGGGGGAAGCATGAAGGGAAACAAGCTTCCAAGAAATGCTGCTGAGTCAGCTCATTGACTTCCTAGGAATGTTCTCAGCCCTGCTTCCACTCCTTCGCTTAGTCAGAAAAACTCTGGACTCCCCAGAATGATCCTAAAGCAATGCCTTCTGCCCCTGGAGTTGTTGACTAAAGGTAAGGGAACTGGTGCTGCTAGGTTCTTGTGAGCTCTGTTCCATCTGAAAAGGAATACAAACAAGTAAGGCATTCCCTTAAATGTTCCTCACCATGCTGCCTCCTCACAAGATTAGCATGAACTCATTAGCAGAGCTGCACTGCCTCTCATCTCTTCTCTCAGCTGTCTTGACCCTTCAGGGCTTCTAGGAATGACCATACGGCCATGGGCATATCCCCAGGATGGGCCAAAAAGTGTAAACATAGTGCTTTCAGGCTACAGTTAATTCCTTGACCAACCTTAGTCTTCACGAGTTATAAGGGACAGGACAGATTTTTGTAAGGTCAGTGGTAACAAAGTAAAAAACACCAACCTTTTTTTTTTTTAACTCCTCAATAAGAGTCTTTGCCACTTCTTGGACTCGCTCTTCGATGCTCCTCTTTCCCATCCCGAAATTCCTCAGGGTCATGAGGGAGAAGCGGCGGATTTGCTTCCATGTCTCTCCATTGCTTGCGACAATGCCTAGAAAGGCGAGCAGGAAGAATAGAGATGTTAGACTCTAAAGATCCTGCAAGTCCATGGCAAAAAGTCCTTGGGCCCTTCACCCACACCCGTTGTTCCAGGAGAATAGGTTATGGGGTATCATTTTACTTTCTCCTCTCTGTACTGTTTCCTGTCTCATTCTCTCTTCATCACAGTCACAAACACATCAGTGGCCCTACACCCACATCCTGCTCCTGGTAATGAAGTGGCCACAAAGAGGGAGGCCAGGATAAAGACATAATTTGAGACACTGAATGGTTGTAGGGCAAGTTAGTTGATATCTCTCCATCTTTTTACACAAGGAACCTAAAAGATGATGATGTCCTGAAGTCCTAGTCTTCCCACTTCACACAGGTACCAAAGAGTGAGTGAGAGTCTCTGTGTGGTGTCTTTTTGTGGGTTACTAGGTGGTGCAGTGGAAAGAGTACCAGACATGGAGTCAGGAAAACTCATCTTCATGAGTTCAAATCCAGCCTCAGACACTTACTGTTTATATGATACTGGGCAAATCACTTAACCCTGTTTGTCTCAATTCCTCATCGGTAAATTGGCCTGGAGAAGAAAGTAGAAAATCAGCTCCAGTATCTTTGCCAAGAGAACCCCACACTGGGTCCTGTAAAGTTGAACACGACTGAAATGATGGAATAATAAGAGGTACACTTCATAAGAATAGAAAGTTATGAAAGCTCAGTAGCAATCCCAAATCATGTGGCTTTCCTTAGCTTCTTTTCTTTCCCCTAAGTCTGAAATAATCCTACACCGGATTGTTGTTTATGGGGAAGTGATTGTTGAGTCAAAACAAAACATAGCAATTATACAAAGAGTTGTAGTTAATTTGAGCAATGGAAAAGGTGATCACATGCCTTTATGGTACACACATTGATGTACACATACTAAAGCTTAACATGGCATATCCTTCTTTCTCTGAATATATCACACCTTCCTACCTTCAGATATCAACCTCTGATCTCAGACATGGAGGAAGACTTCACCTAACTAAACATATTGAGAACAATCCTTCCGACTGTAATCTTATTTCCATGGAAACCTTTAAAAGATGAAATTCATTACCCTCTGCTTCAAGATCCTTCATAAGGGAACATTTGGCCTGCAGTCAAAAGACCTGACTTCAAACATAGCCCTAGATACTTACTAGCTAAACTAATCACTAAACATCTTTTTGCTTCAGTTTTATCATTTGTAAAATGAAGAGTAATAATAGCACCCCCCTATTGCAGTGGTTGCAAAGAGCAAATGAAATAATACTTATAAAGCACTTGATACAATGCCTGGAACATAGTAGGTACTCTATTTTGTAGTTGTTGTTGTTGTTAATTCATTCATTCATTTCCCAGCTTGATTTACTCATATGTTCCTACTACAAGTATTCTACAGAGAAGATAATGTGTTTGCCTTCTAGTCAGCTTATCAGGAGTCATAATGAAAAAGGTTCTCAGAGACTTCTCTGTCTTTGTCTCTCTCTGTTGGTCTCTGTCTATCTTTCTGTATTTTTATTTTTCCCTTCATCTCTTTCTTCCTACTTTAACTGGAGATAACATACAACGTGAAGCAATGCAGCTGCTGCTATGGACAAAAATATTGGCTTCAGTATGTCTCACTACATCCTCCCCAACATTCCACAGCTTTGGGGGCTTTGGTGTAAGGGGTGGGTCTATTTCCACCAATTCCTTGGAATACTATTCTTTTTTTGTATTCTTGTCTTTCTCTTCTTCCTCTGTACCCAGCAGAAACTTACCTATTCCATTGGTAACCATTTTGAAAAGTGGCATAGGTGGTCTATCAGCAAACTTGTCACCGTGATCAATCAGAGCTTCTTTCACTGCCTTGTAGCCATATAACACGACAACACGCTCAAAACCAAATTGCAGAGTGAACACTGGGCCATATTGTTTTTCTAGCTGTGAAAAGAGTTGTGGGCAGTAATGAGGGTATCATCACTGAATCAGGTGATAAACTGCTGCCATTACTGTTGTTGACCTTATTGGAGAAGTTCTCAATCCACTATCACCTCCTTCAAAATATTTCTGACATTTATTACAGGGAGGATGATACAACCCATGAACCCAAACCAAGCCATAGATGGCTCAAAAGGCTAGAAGTTCATCCTGTGCCTTGGGCTAGAAGTCAGAAGACTGGTTAATGAAGCACAATTTGTGATCTCAGTGCAACATCCCCAACATTTTAGAGATATTGAATTTATACTTCATAGGTAGATGCCGTAGTGGATACAGCACTGGACCTGGAATCAAGAAGGCTCTATGCAAAATCCAGTTTCAGATACCTAATAGCTATGTGACTCCAGCAAGTCACTTAACCTCTGTGTGCCTCAGTTTCCTCATCTGAAAATTAGGATAATAATGACACCTAATTCTAAGGGTTCTTTTGAGAATAACAAAATAATATTTATAAAACATTTGGCAAACCTGAAATCATTATACAAATGCTATTATTGATTACTATTATTATTGTTATTATTATTATTATTATTGTTGTTGTTGTTGTTGTTATTGTTCATCTAAAGCTTTGAGAAGAACAGATTTGGAAATGGGTACAATGCTGTCAGTGAAATCCTGGAGCAGAAAAGGTACACATTCCAATAGAAATCCTACAAAGCAGTATCATTGGATCATAGGTATACATCCAGAATAGACTTTGGAGATATTTAAACCCTTTTTTTGGTTGTGAACTCTTGTAATAGGCTAGTAAAGCCTATGTACTCCTCTGAATGATATTTTTAGATTGAAATACATAGGATTACAAAGGAAATCACTTATATTAGAATGAAATAAAGATGTAATTTTTCCCAGCCTAACTCACAGAACCTTTGAAATATATCTACAGACCCAATGGGATTTCATGATAGCAAGATTAAGAACTCTTCTAAATCAATCATAATTTCATATATGAGGACACTGAGGCCCCAAAGATCAGGATATATCGGGGAAGGATTTGGTAAAAAAAAAAATTATTGGTTTATCAATCTACCAGGTCAAAATGAGAACATAATTTTGTTTTCACATACTAATCTCAATCTTTTCTCACAACCCTGTGAGGCAGATGGGACATTTTTTTTTAAAAGAAAGTCATCATACAGACATAGGAAACTAAGATCCAAAGAGGTTATCATGACTTTTCTGAGGCACAAAGCTAGTAATTGTCTGAATATGAACTTGAAGTTCAAATTCAATGCCTTTTCTAGTACCCCATGTTAACTTTCAAAGGCTTTGAGATCTACAGATCTTAGTTCAGAAGTCACTGTTTCTTCTTGAGGCCAGAGTTACTTTTAATCAGGCACCCTTGGGATTATATGCAAGGCCTGGGGCAGCACACAGAGACTGCTTAAGGGTTCCTTTGAAGGAACGCGCAAGGAAAACATTCTCCACCCTGATCCAACAAAGGCTGGAGGTCCTCACCTGTTTGCAGGGCCTACTCCTCCCTCAGGCAACAGAAGTAATCAGGCACATTAAATACCACCTTTATTCCTATAGTAGGCAATGAGCAATTGAAGTGGGACTGATGGCATTTTCTCCTACAACTTCACAGTGCCAATGTGAGCAGTGATAGCAGAGGATGGCAATTGTTTTAGAACTGATTTCATCAATTCCTACAGGAATTTGACAGCACCCAGCTAGTGCTGAAGCATTGGGCCCTGATGGCCACTACAGTGAATCAAAATATAGTCTAGAAAACCTATGAGGTGTCTACCTCCCTACTCTAACGCTCTACTCTTTAGAACAAGCTGCTTGAAGACAGTCCTGCAAAACAAACTGAATGCCGCTAGAGTCAGGAATGAAACCAACAGAAGACAGAGATACTTACTTACCTTGCAAAGAGATTGAGGGATATTCTTAAGGTCCACCTGGAGCATATTGCCAACAATGGGAAGAGGAACAGGACCAGGTGGAAGTTTTCCTCTTCCAAAGCCCTTTCTCCATGATAAAATGAGAAACAGACATGACATACAGAGCAGTAAGCCAAGAGCAATGGCCACAGATGGATCCATTGACACTCTTCCTTACTGCTAATGCAATAGAAGGCTTAGAATCCAAAGCTGGGAAGGACTGCAAACAGAAGGTCAATCAGCTTATAATTCCTTGGCATCCTGATTAAGCTTCTGATGGACTTTGGCCTGCCACTAAGATTAACAGAACCCTCCTCTTGTTCTATACAGGTGTATTTTAAAGTGACAGGAGCCATTAAATTTGTTGTTGGGAAGTTTTACTGATTCATTTTGCTCCTTATGTGCCTCAGTTATTTCCCTATATGGCCCTGCCTCCCCTTGCAATCAATACCTTTAAAAAACATTAACAAAACTAATGATAGTAGGACTTTGACAGTATATGTCACATACCATAGTACATTACCACTCTGCTGCTAAGGTGTTTCTTAATCTGGTCTAAGATTGAGGCCACTTTTGTAATATTAAAAATCTCATTGACCCATTGTTTTTTGTCCTTCATCCTTGAAGAAGACCATGACTTCAGGGAGGGGATGCAATGAGTTTTCCTTTAAATTATAAATAATATCTGTCTACAAACATCAGCAAACATTATCTGTGATGGGTATAAATAGGAACTTTTTCAGTAAGATCAGGGGCAAAGCAAGGATGTCACTGTTATTCAATCTTATACTGGAAATGCTGGTTATAGCAATAAGAAAAGGAAAAGAAATTGAAGGTAGTAGAATAGACCATGTGGAAACAAAACTATCAGTCTTGGCAGGTAATATGAGTATAAATTTAGAGAATTCTAGAGAATCAACTAAAAATTAATTAAAATAATAACTTCAACAATGTTGTGAGATATAAAATCATCAGCATTTATATATATTATCAACAAAAGCCCGTCAAGAAGATATAGAAAGAGAAGTTGCATTTAAAATTACTGCTTTTAGCAGAAAATACTTGGGTTTCTGCCTGCCAAGACAAATCCAGGAAGTATATGAACACTTTCCACACAAATAAAGTCAGATCTAAATAACTGCTGAAATATTAATTGGTTACAAGTAGGCTAAGCCAATATAATAAAATGCAAATTTTTACCTAAATTGATTTACTTATTCAGTGCCATACAACCAAACTACCGAAAAGTGTTTTATAAAGGTAGAAAATATAATAACAAAATTCATTTTGTAGAAGAAAAGATCAAGAATATCAGAGAATCAATGAAAAAATGTGAAAGAAGTTAGCCTAGCAGTGCTAGATCTCAACTGTATTACAAAGTGATGATCATCAGAATAATGTGGTATTGACTAAGAAATATAGTGGTGGATCAGTGGAAAAGGTTAAGTACATAAAACATAGAAGTAAATGACCAAAGCAGTGTAGTGTTAAACCAACCCCAAGATCCAAGCCTTTGAGACAAGAACTCACGATTTCACAAAAATTGCTGCGAAAACTTGAAATCAGTTTGGCAGAATATAGGTATAGAATAACATCTTATACCATATACCAAGATAAAGTCAAAACGACTACATGATTTAGATGTAAAGGGTGATCTCATAAGCAAATTAAGAGAGCATGGAATACTTCACCTGTTAGATTTATTGTTAAGGGAGGAATTTATGACCACATAAGAGTTAAAGAGCATTATGGATGTAAAGTGGGCAATTTTACTGCATTATATTAAAAGTTTTTGTGCACACACACAAAGAAGAATGCAACCAAGCTTAGAAGGAAAGCAGGAACTGGGAGGGGGGTAAGCAAATTTCTCTGAAAAGGCCTCATTTCTCAAATATATGGAGAACTGAGTGAAATATCTAAAATATGAGTCATTCTGCAACTGATAAATGGTTGAAGATATAAACAGGCAGATTCCAGATGAAGAATCAAAGCTATCTATATTCATATAGAAAACATTCTAAATTACTATTGATTAGAGAAATACAAATTAAAACAACTCTGAGGTACCACCTCATATGTCTATCAGATTGACTATTATGAGAAAAAGGAAAATGGCAAATGTCGGAGGAATATGGGAAAATTGAATACTACTGCATGGTTGGTAACAGTGAACTCTTGTGAACTCATCCAACCATTCTGGAGAGCAATTTGGAACCATGCCCAAAAGGCTATAAAACTGTGCATGCCCTGTAACTCAGAGAATACCACTTCTATCTGTATCTGAAAAGATTATCAAATGAGAAAAGGATTCATACATACAAAAATTTTATAGTAGCTCTTTTAGTGGTGTTAAAGAACTGGAAATTGAGCAAATGCTCATAAATTGGAGAATGGTTGAACAAGTTGGGGGATATGATTATGATGGATACTACTGTGATATAAGAAATGAGAGCATGATATTTTTAGAAAAACTTGGAAGATACATGTGAACTAATGCAAAGAGAGGTGAGCAGAACCAGAAGCTTTGTACACAGTAACAGTAATATTAAACAATGATCAACTGAGACTGACTTAGCAATTCTCAGCAATACAATGATCCAAGACAATTCCAAGGATTCATGATAAAAATCTTTCCACCTCCACAGAAAGAACTGATGGAGTCTAGAAGGTCAAAGCTTTGTTTTTTTTACTTTCTTTTTTTTCATTTTTTTTTTTGAGACTGTGTTTTCTTTTGTATCTTGGTAATATGGAAATACGTTTTGCATGACTGCACACATATAATATACAGCATACATATATACATACAAACATACAGAATCTGGAACTTAAAATTTTAAAAATGAGTGCTTAAAATTGTTTTAAATGTATTTAAGGGGAAAAAATTGAAAGAAATAAAATGGGAGAAAAACAAATTCCGGTTATTTACTAGGGATTCTCAATTTAAAGAATCCAATAACAAAAGTTCCCAGAGAAGAATTTCCTCAATGAGTTCCTGCCAACATAAGGGCCCAATATTTATCCCAGGCAAGGTTTCACATATAAGACCTTATAAACTGTGAGTGAGAGAGGGTGCTGAGGCTCTTCCCTCACAGGGAGAAGCACAGCAGCTCACCATCCTCATTTGCCACTAAAAGGGAAAGTGGCCTCCAAGGAAGTCTTTCATGTATTTTCTGAGTGCCACTCAGCATCCATGTTCTCCCAGGACTACAGCTTCAATGGCCAGTCCCTTGTTATGGAAGGAAGGAAGGAAGGAAGGAAGCAAGGAAGCAAGGAAAGAAGGAAGAAGGGAAGGAAGGAAGGAAGGGGAAAAGGGAGGGAGGGAGGAGGTAAGGAAAAATGAGGGAAGGACAAGGGAGGTGGTATAAGAGGTAATTATGGGCAAAAGATTTCATTCTCTATGGGAAATACGAGGTGAGGCTGTTGGCTGTGAGGTGTGCAGAAGGGGGAGCTCTCAGAGACATGAGGGGGGCCAAAAATGTTTGGAAAAACCATGGTATAAGATACTTAATTATGGAGGCATAGAAGGATTGTTTTGCCACAGTGAGGGCCCAATTGAGATGATGTAAAAAGTCTGTAGTGGACCCAATAGGCACATTCTCATGATTTTCTCTAACTTCAGTCATTAGCCCAGGAGTAAGGGCAAAGGAAGTAAATAGTGAGAGTAATCTCACCCAGAGTAGGACTTGGCAAGGTAAGACTAGAGAAAAAGAGGAGGAATTTTGAATTAAACATTAACAAACAATAAGTGCAAAACAGAGAGCAATAAAGTTTGTTCTTGCAATCCCTTGTACTTCAAAGAACCCAAGAAATGATTACCTTGAAGGCTCAGGGCAGGAGGTAGGGAAAGGTTATTGAGGCAAAGGGAATAAACATTTATATAGAGCTTACTAGGTACTAGACACCATACCAAATATTGTACAAATATCATGTCATTGGATTCTCAGAACTGCTTTGTGAGATGGATGATGTTATCCCATTTTACAGTTGGGGAAAGTGAGGTTAAGTGACTTGCCCAGAGTCACACAGCTAGCAAGTTGTCAGGTCTTCTCAACTCCAGGCCCAGCGTTCTCTCCACAGCACCACCTTAGTGGCTAGCTATCTACTGGGATAACATGTCTTTAAAAGCTCTAATTTCTAAGGGGATTGTCAAATTTATGGTTTACATCCTAATTGGATCACAACTCTGATAATATAACCTCAAGAGTCCTCTTGCAAGATCATTTGTGTCTTGTGTTTGTTTTTCCTTTCTGTTTGTAAATATGATTGTGTAGGCTATGTCAGTCAATTAAAATTTATTAAGTATATACCATGTAAGAAACACTGCTAAGTGCTGGGGATACAAAAGGAGGCAAAAGACAATCCCTGCCTCAAGGAGCTTACAGTCTAATGGGAAGACAACAAACCATAGAATTTGCAAGAGCAAACAAGCCATATACAGAATTAATAGAAGATAATCACAAGAGGGAAGGCACCAAAATTAAAAGGGGTTAGGAAAAGCTTCCTGTACAAGGGGGATCTGAGTTGGGACTTAAAGGAAGCCAGTCAGTGGTGATGAGCAGGGAGAGCCTTCAAAGTATGGGGAATAGCAAAGGAAAAAGGCCCAGACACAAAAGATGGAGCACCTTTGTTTGTGGAACAGTCAAGAGACTAGGGTACCTATGTGAGAGGGCATGGTGAGAAATTAGGTGGAAGAAGACAGGAAAGAAAGGAGGGGATTAGATTATGAAGGGCTTTGAATCCCAAACAGAGGATTGTGCATTTGATCCTATAGAGGATAGGGAGACACTGAAGCTTATTATTTGGGGGAGGTGACATAATGAGACCTGCACTTTAGGGAAATGACTTGGGTGGATGAATGGAAGGTAGATTGGAGCAGGGAGAGAATTGAGGCAGGTAGATCAGATAGCAGGTTATTGCAATAGTCCATGAATGAAGTGGTGAAGGCCTGTACTAGAGTGGTGGCAGTGTCTGAGAAAGGGGCTATTGAAGAGATATTGTAAAGGTGAAATGGGCCTTGGAAAAAGATTGGATATGTGAGGTGAAAGATAGTGGGTAGTCCAGGATGGCACCTAGGTAGAAAGCCTAGGAAAATGGTGTTGCCCTCTATGATAATAGGGAAGTTAGGAGGAGGCAGAGGGTTTAGGAGGAAAAGATAATGAGTTCAATTTTGGACAGGTTGAGTGTAAAACATCTGAAAGGCAACAGGAGATGGGAGATTGGAGGTCAGCTGAGAAATTTGGGTAGAATAGGTAGATTTGAGAATCATCAGCATAGAGATAGTAATTAAACCCATGGAGCCAATGAGATCACCAAATGAAGTAGTATACATGGAGAAGCAGCTCTGATAGAACTTTCTGGGACACCTACAATTAAAAGGGATTTTCTGGATGAGGATCCTGTAAAGGAGACTGGGGAGCACACAGATTAGTAGGAGAATCAGGAATGATGTCTTGAAAACCCAGAGAGAAGAGAGTATCAAGAAGAAGAGGGGGATTTAACAGTATCAAAGTTTGCAAAGAAGTTGAGAATTAAGATTGAAAAAAAGACCATTGGATTTGGCAGCTGAGATCACTGACAACTTTGGAGAGAGCAATTTTGGTGGAATGATGAGGTTGGAAGCCAGATTGTAAAGGTTCAGAAGGTGAGAGGACCTGAAGTGGAGGCATCTATTGAAGACAGACTTTTCAAGGAGCTTAGTCACAACATGTGAGAAAGACATAGAATGATCATTAGTGGAGATGGAATAATCAAGTGTTTGATTTGAGGTTGAGAGAGACATAGGCATTTTTGTAGGTAGTAGGGAAGGAGCTGGGAGAGAGGGAGAGATTGGGGAAGACAGAGGTGGAAATCTGTTCAAGGAGGCAGGATGAAATAAAATAACTGGTGCAGATAGAGAGGGGTTAGCCTTGGAAAGAAGTGAGGTCACTTCTTCCTGTGAGACAGGAGGAAAGAGATAGTGAAGGAAGGAATATGAGTGGTAACCATACTGATTTCCTTGGCTTCCTCTAAATCCCAAGCAAAATCCCATCCTTTTCAGAAATTCTTTCAGACTCCCTCTTAATTCTAGTGCTTTCTTTCTGTTGTTTCCTACTTATCTTGTAGATCACTTGCTTGTATACTTATTTTCAGGTTGACTCCTGTATTAGATTATGAGGAGCTCCTTGAAAGAAACTACTGTCTTTTGCCTGTTTTTGTATCCCCAGTACTTCCTGGCACATAGTATGCACTTAATAAATGTTTATTGATTGAGATGAGGAAGAGGAGAGGAGGGAGCTCATGGTGAATGTCTTTAATTCTTTCTGTAAAAATAGGAGGCCAGGTTCTCAGCTGAAAAGTGGAGGGAAAGGGAGCCATGAGAAATTGAAGGAGAGATGAAAAAGTTTGGAAGAATTGCTGTGAGGAGTGGGGTAGCGATAATATAAAGGAGGTACAGTAGGATTGCCTAGCAACAGTGAGGGCCCAGTGGAGGTTGTGTAATGTGAATTTGAAGTGGAGCTCCTGAGAAGGGTCATGATATTTTCTCCACCTTCATGTAGCAGCACCATGGGTAGAAGCAAACGTGACATGGTGAGAATGATCCAAGGCTGAGGCTTGGCAAGATAATTCAATTCAACATTTACTAATTACCTACTATGTGTCAGGGACTACAAAAAAGGCAAAAGACAACCGACAAAATAAAGGGGCTAGGGACTCAAGGGGACAGTACAGAGTTGAACTGCTTTACCAAGAGGTCAACAGGGAGAAAAAGAAAACAGTGAAGTTAATGCAGCAGTGACGGCCTAGGAAAGAAAGGAAGGGTTCCTGGATTGAAGGTGATGATGTGGGCTAATTCTAGGGTTTGGAAAGGGAAGGCAGAGGAAAACATAGAAAGAAAATAGATTAAGGTCAGACAAGGAGATTTTGGGAAAAGTTATGGTTAGGGTGATTGAGGAAAAGTCATTATGTATGTCCTAAGTACATGGGCAGTAGTTGGGGAGGAGAAAAATTGAGAGCCAGGTTGTTGCTGTCATTATCCTTTGTTCTCAAAGAGGACCATGACATTAGGAAGGTGATGTCATGAGTTGCAATTGAATTGGACTTATGTGAAAGAGGGCTGTGCAATGTCATCAGCCTCTTTCTCCTCCTGAGCCATCTAGGTCCAGTGTGAAGATATGATCAGGACAACTGGAGATGGCAACTCATTGAGGAAGGAAGGAGAGTGACCCTTTTCAGCATCTAGATAGGCTTTGTGCCTATCTAGATGTATGCTTACTCTGTTCCAGTCGTGTATCTTTCTATTTTTTATTCACTACCAGAGAATTTTGATAATTGCTGTTTTAGAATAGAGCTTAAGTTTTGATTCTGCTAAACAACCTTACTTTCCACTTTTTTAAATTAATTTTGGTATTCTTGACTTTTTGTTCTTCCAAATGAATTTTTTTATTTCTTTCTAATTTAGTAAATTTTTTTTTGGTAAATTAATTGGGATGGCATTGAATGCACAAATAAATTTAGGTAAATTGTCATTTTTATTATATTGGCTCTGCTCACTCACAAAAATGTTTCTCCAATTATTTAAAACTGTTTTACCTGTATAAAAATCTGTTATAATTTTGTTTAATATAGTTTCTTGAGTTTATTTTGAAAGATGTACTCCCAGGAATTTTTTTACAGTCTAGAATTATTTTCAATGGGGTGTCTCTTACTATCTCCTCAAGTAGGATTTTGTTTGTGATATATAGGAATATTGACCATTTGTGTGGATTTACTTTATATCCTGCTACATTGCTAAAATTGTTGGGGTTTCGTTTTGTTTGTGCTAAAACAGTTCATTGTTTTCAATTAATTTTTTAGTTGAGTCTTTGAGATTTTCCAAGTTAAGCATCATATCATCTACAAAAAGAGATAGTTTTTATTACCGTCATTCCCTATTCTGATTCCTTCTATTTCTTTTTCTTCAATCCCACTTGGTTATAATATATATATGTGTATGTATAATATATATATATATATATATATATATACTACATACATATATATATATTATATTATGTGTATGTATGTATTCATTAGGGAAATAGTTTGTATTTTTCTTCTTTATGTTTTTGCTTTTCGTGTTTGAAGTATCTGTATCATATGTGTTTCAAAAAAAGAGTTTGGTAGGACTCCTTCTTTGTCTATAATTTCAAATAATTTACCCAATATGGTAATTAGTTGATCTTTAAATATTAATAAATTTCACTTGTAATTTCATATGGCCTTGGTGCTTGTCTTCTTAGGAAGCTCTTTTTTTTTTAGCGGTTCAATTGTTTTTGAATGGATCTATTGAGATACTGTATTCCTCTTCTGATAATATAGGCAATTTATGTTTCACAAGTGTTAGTAGCACCATTTTATAGATGAGGAAAGTGAAGTTCATGGATTTCAAGTGACTTTTCCTTGATCACATAGCTATTAAGTATCAGAGGCCAGATGTGAACCTTGGTTTCCTCTATACTTTTTCTTTCAAAAGACAATAAAGTCTTTCAAAAGATACTGGACTCTTTCTTGATTGGAAGACCTGGGGTCTAGGATTTGCCACTTAACCACTATGTAACATTGGGAAAGAGATTCTTTGGGGACTTAGTTCCTCCATCTACGAAATACGGATAAGACCTAGCCTTCCAACATCAGAAGTTGTTTTAAAGATCATATGTATATTAAAGTACTTTCTTGGGACTTCTGCTTCCGGGGGCCAAGATGATGGAGTGAAAAGGTAGTCACTCTCACCCTCCCCTATCAACCTCTGAAAACCCAGAAAATATCACCCTGGGGGGAAAAAAGTCCTGGAACAGTTGAACTAGAAGAAAGACAGGAACAGCAGTGTAGCAACACAGTAAACCTGTCTCCCAGTGCCTCAGCAAAAATAAGGGAAGCAGCACTACAAAGGGCCCCAGGTGGATAAGCACCCTGCAGCATTCATCTGAAAAGAGCTGAAAAAAACAAGCTAGAGTCATCCTAAACTCCCAGCCTTGCTAATTCCAACCCAACAGCTCCAACTGTCAACCAGGAGGAGACCCTGAAGCCCAGGTGGTAGAGCAGGCAAACACCAACACCTGGACCTCCAAGTGCCTCAGTGAGGGCAGGTGAAATGGTGGAAACCAGCTCAGAAAACCACTAGCTGCCTCGCATTCAGCAAAATGAATTTAGCGCATTAGCAGAAAGGGGAGGCAGCACTGCAAGGGGCCCCAGGTTGATAAACACCCTGCAGCACCCATCTAAAAGGAGCTGAAGAAAGCTGAAGTAAAGCAAAAGCAGGCAACCTAGAATTGCCTGAAAGTTCCAGCCTTGCTGATTCCATCCCAACACGAGGTAAGCTGCCAGAAACCTACAGCCTCCAATTGCCAACATAAGAGGCCCCAGCACAGAAAGGTAGTGACCAAGACCTAGGCTCCCCCCCCTAAGAAGCTTGGGTCAGTTCTCTCTATTCCCCAGCAGGAGAGCTCAATCTCTTTAAAGGCCAGGGAATAAAGCAACACCATGGGTAGAAAAGAAATGTACCATAGATTGATATTATGAGAAGAGTGAAGATCAAGACAGCAATTCTGAAGAGGACAACATTGTCAACAAATCCCCATCTGCACATTAAAGGGAATATGAACTGTCTGAAGCCCAAAAGCCTTCTTAGAAGAGCTGAAGAAGGATTTTGAAAGTCTAATGAGAGAGGTAGAAGAGTCCTTAAAAAATACAGTTTGCCAATTGGAAAAAAAAGTACATGCAAAAAACAAATTCCTTAAAAATATAATTGGCCAGTTGAAGAAGGAAGTACAAAAACTGACAGAAGAAAACAATCTGTTAAAAACTAGAATTGGAGGGAGCCAAGATGGTGGAGTGAAAAGGTAGTCACTCTCACTCTCCCATATCAACCTCTGAAAACTCAGGAAATATTACCCCAGAAAAAAACCCTGGAACAGCTGAACTAGAAAAAAGTCTGGGAGCAGTGAAGCAGCAGCCCAGCAAAGGGGTCTCCCAGTACCTCAGCAAAAATAACGGAGGCAGAGATTTTCTGACTTCTGCTTCCAGAAGCTAAGATGGTGGAGTGAAAAGGTAGTCACTCTCAGTCTCCCTATCAACCTCTGAAAACCCAAAAATATCACCCTGGAAAAAAAACCTGGAACACCTGAACTAGAAGAAAGACATGGAGCAGCAGTGCAGCAGCCCAGCAAACAGGTCTCTCAGGCCTCAGTAAAAATAAGGGAGGCAGAACTACAAGGGGTCCAGGCTGACAAGTACCCTGCAGCATTCATCTGAAAGGAGGTGAAGAAAACAACCTAAAGGCTTCCTAAATCCCTGCCTTGCTGATTCCAACCCAACACCAGGTGAGCTGTAGGAGCCCTGAAGCCTCCAATTGTGAAGAAATCCTGAAGCCCAGGTGGTAGAGCAGGCAAACACCAACACCTGGACCTCCAAGTGCCTCAGTGAGGGCACATGAACTGGTGGAAACCAGCTCAGAAAACCACGAGGAGGCACCCTACCACAAAGGAATCTCCCTGTGCATTAGTAGAAAGGAAGGAGGCAACACTGCAGGAGGCCCCAGGCAGATAAACACCCTGCAGCACCCATCTAAAAGGAGCTGAAGAAAGCTAAAGGAATGGAAAATCAGGCAACCTAGAATTGCCTGAAAGTTCCAGCCTTGCTGCTTCCAGCCCACATGAGATAAGCTGCCAGAAACCTACAGCCTCCATTCCCAGCATAGAGGCCCCAGCACACAAAGCCAGTGACCAAGACCTAGGCTCCCAACACAAGAAGTTGGGTCAGTACCCTCTGTTCCCCAGCAGGAGCTCAATCTCTTTAAAGGCCAGGGAATAAAGAAACACCATGAGTAAAAAGAAACATACCATAGATTCATATTATGAGAAGAGTGAAGATCAAGACAGAAATTCTGAAGAGGACAACATTGTCAACAAACCCACATCTGCAACAACAAAGGGAATATGAACTGGTCTGAAGCTCAAAAATCCTCCTTAGAAGAGTTCAAGAATGATTTTAATAGTCAAATGAGAGAGGTAAAAGAGTCCTTCAAAAATACAATGGGCCAATTGGAAAAAAATACACTGAAGAAAACAAATCCCTAAAAACACAATTGGCCAATTGAAGAAGGAAGTACAAAAACTAACAGAAGAAAACAATCTGTTAAAAACTAGAATTGGACAAATGGAAACTAATCTCTATGAGAGAGCAAGAATCAGTCAAACAGAAACAAAAAAATGAAAATATGTGAAAATAAAATCCCTCATTGTAAAACAACCGACCTGAAAATCGATCAGGAGAGACATTTAAAAATTATTGGACTACCTGAAAATCATGATGAAAAAAAGACCTGGACAGTATCTTTCAGGAAATCATAAAGGAAAACTGCCCTGAAGTCCTAGAACCAGAAGGGAAAATAACCATAGAAAGAATCCACAGATCACCACCTGAAAGAGATCCCAAATTGACAACACCAAGAAAAAATAGCAAAATTCCAAAATTACCAGATGAAAGAGAAGGTGCTGCAAGCAGCCAGAAAGAAACAATTTAAATATCATGGAACACAGTCAGGATTACACAGGACCTTGCAGCTTCTACATTAAAAGACACAGGGCATGGAACATGATATTCCTTAAGGCAAAGGAGCTTGGAATGCAGTCAAGGATCAATTACTCAGCAAAAATGAGCATCATTTTTCAAGGGAGGAGATGGATATTCAACGAAATAGGAGACTTCCAAAGTTTCCTGATAAAAACACCAGAGCTCAACAAAAAATTTGATCTTCGAGTACAGGACCCAAGAAGGAGTTACAAAGGCAAATGGGACAGAAGGATAAAGATGTTGTTAATAAGGGGGGTGGCTGTTTAAACCCCTACAAGGGAATATGAGACTTGCAATCCTTGAGAACTGTATTTTTATTACACCTTGTTAAAGGATAATACATTAAGAGGGTGGATATTAGTTGACTTTGAGGTAATGATAAAAAAAAATCTAATCAAGTGGGTTAAATGGATCCAAATAAGTGGATCAATGTGATCTTAGAAAAGTACTGAGAAAGGAGGAGGCAGGCAAGGGTAAATTACATTACAGGAAAAGACACAAAATCCTATTACAACACAGGGAAAGAAGGGAAGGGGGGAGCATTGTTTGAACCTTACTCTCATCAGATTTGGCTCAAGAAGGGCATAATATAATCAGTTAGGTATAGAAATCTAATTTGCCCTATAGGCAGTAGGAGGGAAAAGGGGAAAGAAAAGGGAGGAGAGAAAGAAATGGGAGGGGGGAACGGGAGGGAAGAAGCAGTAAGAGTAAAAGGGAAGAAAAGGGAAAGGGATAATAAAAGGTGGTAGGGACTGAAGGAGGTGGTGGTCAAAAGCAAAACACTAGTGAAGGGGGGAAAGGAAAAAGTAGAAAGAAAAGCATAAATGGGGGAAAAAAGGATGGAGAAAAAGACACAGTAATCATAACTGTGAGTGTGAATGGGATGAACTCTCTCATAAAATGGAAATGGATTGCAGAATGGATTAAAAACCCTAACCCTACAATATGCTGTTTACAGGAAACACATTTCAAAAAGAGTGACACATACAGGGTAATGATAAAAGGCTGAAGCAGAATATATTATGTGTCAGCTGAATTGAGAAAAGCAGGGATAGCAATCCTGATCTCAGACAATGCAAAGGCAAAAATAGATGTAGTCAAAAGAGATAAGGAAGGAAACTACATCCTGCTAAAACGTACCATAGATGATGAAGTAATATCATTACTAAACATATATGCACCAAATGATATAACATCCAAATTCTTACAGGTGAACTTCAGGGAGCTACAGGAAGAAATCAACAGCAAAACTATGCTAGTGGGTGGCCTGAACCTCCCCCTCTTGGTGCTAGGTAAGTCTAACCACAAAATAAACAAGAAAGAAGTTAAGGAGGTGAAGAGAACATTAGAAAAGTTAGGTATGATAGACCTCTGGAGAAAACTGAATGGGGATAGAAAGGAATATAGTTTTTTCTCAGCAGTACATGGCATATTCACAAAAATTGACCATGTACTAGGGCATAAAAACTTCACAATCCAATGCAGAAAGGCAGAAATATTAAATGCATCCTTTTCAGATCATGAGACAGTAAAAATTATATGTAAGAAAGGTCCATGGAAGGATAGACTAAAAAGTAACTGGAAACTAAATAATCTAATCCTAAAGAATGATTGGGTCAAACAACAAATCATAGAAACAATGAATAATTTCATCACAAAAATGAAAATAATGAGACAACATACCAAAACCTATGGGATGCAGCGAAAGTAGTTCTTAGGGGAAGTTTTATGTTTCTAAATGCTTACATAAACAAAATAGAAAAGGAGATTAATGAATTGGGCATACAACTAAAAAACCTAGAAAAAGAACAAATTAAAAATCCTCAACTAAACACCAAATTAGAAACATTGAAAACCAAAGAAAAATTAAGAAAATTGAAATTAAGAAAACTATTGAACTAATGAATAAAGCTAAGAGCTGGTTTTATGAAAAAAACAATAAAATAGATAAGCGTTTGGTTAATTTAGTTTAAAAAAAAGAAAGAAGAAATCAAATTACTAGTTTCAAGAATGAAAAGGGTGAAGATACCACCAAGGAAGAGGAAATTAAAGAGTAATTAGGAATTATTTTGCCCAACTATATGCCAACAAATTTGACAATCTTACTGAAATGGATACATATTTACAAAAATATAAATTGCCCAGATTAATGAAAGAGCAAGTAAAATACTTAAATAACCCCGTCTCAGAAAAAGAAATTGAATAAGCCATTGATGAACTCCCTAGAAAAAAATCTCCAGGGCCAGATGAATTTACATGCAAATTCTTTCAAACATTTAAAGAACAATTAATTCCAATACTATATAGACTTTTGGGAAAATAGGTGAAGAAGAAGTCTACCAAATTCTTTTTATGATGCAAATTTGGTATTCATACCTAAACCAGGAAGAGTCAAAATAGGGAAAGAAAATTATAGACCAATTTCTCTAATGAATATAGATGCAAAAATTTTAAACAAAATACTAGCAAGTAGATTGCAGCAAGTTATCACAAGAATAATACACCATGACCAGGTAGCATTTATACCAGGAATGCAGGGATGGTTCAATATTAGGAAAGCTATCAACATCATTGTGCATATCAACACCAAAACCAACAGAAACCACATGATCACCTCAATAGATGCAGAAAAAGCTTTTAATAAAATACAACAGTCATTCCTGTTAAAAACACTAGAAAGCATAGGTAAAAGAGTCTTCCTTAAAATAATAAATAGCATATATCTAAAACCTTCAGCAAGCATTATATGTAATGGGGACAGGCTAGAAGCCTTTCCAGTAAGATCGGGAGTGAAAAAAGGATGTTCATTATCACCGTGTTATTCAATATTGTACTGGAAACCTGAGCTTTGCAATAAGAGAAGAAAAACAAATTGAAGGCATTAGAATAGGCAAAGAAGAAATAAAGCTGTCACTCTTTGCAGATGACATGATGATATACTTAGAGAATCCTAGAGAATCTAGTAAAAAACTAATTGAAATAATAAACAACTTTAGCAAAGTTGCAGGCTATAAAATAAACCCACATAAATCATCAGCATTTCTATATATTACCTACAAAGCCCAACAGCAAGAGATAGAAAGAGAAATCCCATTTAAACTTACTGTAGACTTTACAAAATATTTAGGAGTCTGCCTCCCAAAAGAAACCCAGGAACTCTATGTACAGAACTACAAAACACTTTTCACACAAATAAAATCAGTATAGATGGGGGGTCAGAGCCAAGATGGCAGAGTAAAAACAGTGATTTGCTTGAGCTCTCCCCCAACCCCACCAAAATACTTGTAAAAATAGCTCTAAACAAATTCTACAGCAGAAGAACCCACAAAAACACAGAGTAAAA
This sequence comes from Phascolarctos cinereus, assembly GCF_003287225.1. Classification (NCBI taxonomy): domain Eukaryota; kingdom Metazoa; phylum Chordata; class Mammalia; order Diprotodontia; family Phascolarctidae; genus Phascolarctos; species Phascolarctos cinereus. The sequence goes on from NW_027555736.1 coordinate 76,983,268, forward strand.
CAAATTTCCAGCCCAAGTCAACCTGGATGGTTGACGGGAAAGTTCTGTTTCACAGGGCTGAGAGAGGAGGTCAGTTCAGTGTGGATATTGCAGCAAAGACTAGGCCTCAGTGAACCTGGAATGGCCTGAAGGGACTGAATCACGAGCAGCTGAAGTGGTTTCCATACTTCTCAACCCACAAATGCCAAAGACAACTTAGATGCTCAGTAGGAAAGGTCTGTCAGAAATGGATGAGAGAGGAGCGTGGTCTGGCCCCAGTCCTGGCATAGCCCCACAATGGTGGCTGCTTCTGGAGCCCTTGGCCCACAGACAATGTATGGATCAAGTGTCTGATTAGAGGGGAATTGCAGGGATCACTTTTCTGGTGCTGAGGAAGGATTCTCTTGCTTTACTCCTGATTGGATCTGGGTCGCTGTCATGGGTTAGTCACCCTGGGGCAAGGAGGAGTGCTAGCATGGCAGAGCTTGTGGCAGCAGTAAACAAGGAATCCTTCTCACAGTTCCAAGACAGAAATGAATGCTTGTGGTCACTCATAGACCAGAGAACAGGCCAGGAAATGAGTAAATACCTCACCTTTGATTGTACCACCTTGGAAGAACCAAAATTTTACAGGTCACTAGAAGTATCTCTGAAAACAACTGAACAAAGCCCCTGAAGCTTGGGAAAGTACATTTTCTACACTGGAAGCAGACCCTTACCTTAACAAAGAGTTTAAACCTCAAGTAATCGCCGGGATCATGAGCAAGCAGTGCAAAAAGAGTCAGACTATATTGTCTCACTTTGGTGAAAAAGAAGATCAAAACATAAAACCAGAAGAAAAAAAACAAAGTCAAAGTTCCTACATTCAAAGCCCCCAAGAAAAATATGAATCAGTTCCAGGTCATGGAAGAGCTCAAAAAGGATTTTGAGAAGCAAGTAAGAGAAGAAAACTGGGAAGAGAAATGTGAGTGATTCAGGAAAAGAAGTCAATACCTTGCGAAAGTAGACCCCCGAAAAAAATACTGAAGAAAAAAACACCTTAAAAAATAGACTAAACCAAATGGCAAAAGAGGTCCAAAAAGCCAATGAGGAGAAGAGTGCCTTAAAAAGGAGAATCGGCCAAATGGAAAAGGCAATCGAAAAGCTCACTGAAGAAAATAATTCCTTAAAATTTAGAATGGAGCAAATGGAAGCTAGTGACTTTATGAGAAATCAAGAAATTATGAAACAAAACCAAAAGAATACAAAAAAAAAGAATACAATGTGAAACATCTCATTGGAAAAACAACGCACCTGGAAAATAGATCCAGGAGAGATCATTTTAAAGTTATTGGACTACCTGAAAGCCATGATCAAAAAAACAACCTAGACATCATCTTTCAAGAAGTACAAAAACTGACAGAAGGAAACAATCTGTTAAAAACTAGAATTGGAGGGAGCCAAGATGGCGGAGTGAAAAGGTAGTCACTCTCACTCTCCCCTATCAACCTCTGAAAACCCAGAAAATATCACCCCAGAAAAAAACCCTGGAACAGCTGAACTAGAAGAAAGACTGGGAACAGCAGAGCAGCAGCCCAGCAAAGGGGTCTCCCAGTACCTCAGCAAAAATCATGGAGGCAGAACTACAAGGGGCCCCAGGCAGATAAGTACCCTGTGGCATTCATCTGAAAGGAGGTAAGAAAGCAACCTAAAGGCTTCCTAAATCTCTGGCCTTGCTGGTTCCAACCAAACACCATGTGAGCTGTCAGAGCCTTGCAGCCTCCAATTCTGAAGAAATCCTGAAGCCCAGGTGGCAAAACAGGCAAACACCAACACTTACTCCTCCAAGTGCCTCGGTGAGGGCATGTGAACTGGTGGAAACCAGCTCAAAAAACCACTAAGTGCCTCAGCAATATACTGCAAAGGAATATCCCAGTGCATTAGCAAAAAGGAGGGAGGCAGCACTGCAGCGGGTCCCAGGCAGAAAAACACCCTGCATCACCCATCTAAAAGGAGCTGAAAAAGCTAAAGGAAAGGAAAAGCAGGCAACCTAGAATTGCCTGAAAGTTCCAGTCTTCCTGCTTCCAGCCCAACACGAGGTAAACTACCAGAAACCTGCAGCCTCCAATTGCCAACATAAGAGGCCGCAGCACACAAAGGTAGTTACCAAGACCTAGGCTCCCCATCTAAGAAGCTTGGGTCAGTACCCTCTGTTCCCCAGCAGGAGAACTCAATCTCTTTAAAGGCCAGGGAATAAAGAAACACCATGAGTAAAAAGAAACATACCATGGATTCATATTATGAGAAGAGTGAAGATCAAGACAGAAATTCTGAAGAGGACAACATTGTCAACAAACCCACATCTGCAACAACAAAGGGAATATGAACTGGTCTGCAGCCCAAAAAGCCTTCTTAGAAGTGCTCAAGAAGAATTTCAATAGTCAAATGAGAGAGGTAGAAGAGTCCTTCAAAAATACAATTGGTGAATTGGGACATAAAATACAATGAAGAAAAGAAGGCCCCAAAAAACACAATTGGCCAATTCAAGAAGGAAGGACAAAAACTAACAGAAGAGTACACTGAAGAAAACAAGTCCTTAAAAAACACATTTGGCCAATTGAAGAAGGAAGGACAAAAACTAACAGAAGAAAACAATCTGTTAAAAACTGAAATTGGACAAATGGGAACTGATATCTCTATGAGAGAGCTAGAATCAGTCAAACAGAAACAAAAAAAATGAAAATATGTGAAAACATAAAATCCCTCATTGGTGAAACAACCGACGTTGAAAATCGATCCAGGAGAGACAGTTTAAAAATTATTGGACTACCTTAAAATCATGATAGAAAAAAAGACCCTGGACTGTATCTTTTGGGAAATCATAAAGGAAAACTGCCCTGAAGTCCTAGAACCAGAAGGGAAAATAACCATAGAAAGAATCCACAGATCACCACCTGAAAGAGATCCCAAATTGACAACACCAAGAAAAACAATAGCAAAATTCCAAAATTACCAGGTAAAAGAGAAGGTGCTGCAAGCAGCCAGAAAGAAACAATTTAAATATCATAGAATCACAATCAGGATTATGCAGGACCTTGCAGCTTCTACATTAAAAGAACACAGGGAGTGGAACATGATATTCCTTAAGACAAAGGAGCTTGGATTGCAGTCAAGGATCAATTACTCAGCAAAAATGAGCATCATTTTTCAAGGAGGAGATGGATATTCAACGAAAGAGGAGACTTCCAAAGTTTCCTGATAAAAAGACCAGAGCTCAACAAAAAATTTGACCTTGGAGTACAGGACTCAAGCAACACATAAAATGGTAAATGTCACAAAAGATACAATATGTTGTTAATAAGGGTGGGCTGTTTACATCCCTACAAGGAAATATAACATTTGTATAAATGGAGTCTTCCTTAAAATAATAAATAGCACATATCTAAAACCTTCAGGAAGCATTATATGTAATGGGGACAGGCTAGAAGCATATCCAGTAAGATCGGGGGTGAAACAAGGATGTCCATTATCACCACTGTTATTCAATATTGTACTGGAGACCTTAGCTTTAGCAATAAGAGAAAAAAAAAGAAATTGAAAGCGTTAGAATAGACAAAGGAGAAACAAACCTATCACTCTTTGCAGATGACATGATGATATACTTAGCGAATCCTAAAGGATCAAGTAAAAAACTACTTGAAATAATAAACAATTTTAGCAAAGTTGCAGGCTATAAAATAAACCCACATAAATCAGCATTTCTATATATTACCAATAAAGCCCAACAACAAGAGATAGAAAGAGAAATCCCATTTGAACTTACTGTAGATTTATAAAATATTTAGGAGTCTACCTCCCGAAACAAACCCAGGAACGCTATGAACACAATTACAACTACTTTTCACACAAATAAAATTAGATCTAAATAATTGGAAAACATCAGTTGGTCATGGGTAGACCCAGCTAATATAATAAAAATGACAACCCTACCTAAGCTATTTTACTTATTCAGTGCCATACCATTGAAAGTACCAAAGAAATCTTTTACAGAGTTAAAAAAATAATACCAAGATTCATGTGGAAAAACAAACGGTCCAGAATACAAAGTAACTAATGAAAAGAAATGCAGGGTAAGATGGCCTAGCAATTCCAGATCTTAAATTGTATCATAAAGCAGTAATCATCAAAACGGCTTGGTACTGGCTAGGAAATAGGGAGGTGGATCAGAACAGGTTAAATATGCAAGACACAGTAGTCAATGACTATAGTAATCTATTATTTGATAAACCCAAAGACCCCAGCTACTGGGACAAGAACCCACTCTTTGAAAAAAACTGCTGGGAAAATTGGAAAAGACTATGGCAAAAACTAGGCATAGACCAAAATCTGATACAGACTGAGCTCTGAACCCTTTACCAAAGTCATGTCATCTCACTAGTCCTCTGTTTCCCCAAACACCATCTACAAAATGAGGTGAATGAGCTAGTTGATTGATTTCTAAAGACCCTTCCTTGGTGCCATTAAGGAGCTGATCATGGACTAGGGGAACACAAGTGTTACAAAATGATTTTAGATAAAGATGTTCTCCTGTCTTCTAATCACAAAGGGGCTGTCCTTTTTCATTACTTGGAAAGAGCAATGCTTTTGCCTTGCTTAAATGATTCAGGGTCTTATGTGAATCTGCAAGAATGGAGAACAAGGAGAAAGGAGTTCCAGTGGTTATGATAAGGCAGGTAGGACTTAATGAAGGGGGACTCACTGAGGAGTCCTCAACTGCCTAGGTCAGGGGAATTTAGTGGAGCATTTCTAAGTTGGAGTCGTTAAGACGTGAGTTTAAGTTCTGGAACAGATAGTCACTGCTCCTTTGTGGACCTCATTTTCTGCATCTGTAAAATGGCAACAATATTTGCACCAACTAACTTACAGATCTGTCCTGAGGAAAATACTTTGTTGCTATAGAAATGTGTTATTATTAGACCATAGAAATGTAAGGTGTTTTAGATTTAGATCTGGGAGGAATCATACACAATAGTCATCAATTGCAACCACCTAATTTTAACTGAGCCCCAGAGAAGTTCAGTAATTTGCCCAAGATCAGACAGTTAATAAGAGGCAGAGCCATTAGCTGAACTCAGGTTCCCCGACTTCAAACCTGACGACTTTCCACTCCAGCACCTAGAATGGGGTGACCACAGTGGACCATTCTCCCACAAGTAAATTGAAGCATATGCTATATGTGTGAATAGACCTCTTCACCTGGCTCTTGGTGTAGAACTCTGCCTTATTAAATGCTCCTGAACTGAAGATGTCTGAAAACCTCAGCTGGCTTATTGCTTGCTTAGATATGAAGCTCAGTTCTCTCTTTACAGCTTATATTCTTCTGCTCTGAATGAGATCCCATTTCTGGAATCCTGATCTTTTTACCCCACCCCACATTTGGACCAATAGCACAGATTGAATAATTTATGATTAACCTGAGGCCTCTCACAGTGTACAGCCTGGGAAAAACAGACCAGAAAATGATCTCACAGCCAAGGGAGAAAGAGCAGGAGACAGTGTTAGCACAAATCAAACACTAGGTTCCAAACTAGATTTGACACCTCCTATCCCAATAACTTCCTTATAATTTCCCAAACAACTACTGGAGTCACAAGAGAGGCTGGAGAATGGGAAATATTTATCTAGTTAAAGATAATGGTCTTGAAAGAACACAGTGGATTTAAAAACACATTTAATTCCACCTAAGGAAGTCTTCTGTTGTTGTTCAGTCCCAACTCTTTATGACTACACTTGAGGTTTTCTTGGCAAATATACTGGAGTAGTTTGCCATTTACTTCTCCAGCTCATTTTAAAATTGAGGAACTGAGGCAAACAGAATTAATTGAGTTGCCCAGGGTCACACAGGTAGTAAGTTTCTGAGGACAAATTTGAATTCAGGAAGATGAGTCTTTGTGATGCCCAGCCCACTGCTCTATAATGAACATAAAGCTATAATAACCAAAGTCTTTCTGGACATCTAGTAGATGCATGCACAAACTTCATGTACGATATCTGCCAAACATAGAAAAATGATGGCAAGAGTCACTTTAAGCAACAAAAATATATGGATATAAAATTGTTACAAATGCATTTCCCACCTATTTTACCAAATCATGAAGAAACATGGGATTTGCATATTTAGCTACATAAAGTAAGGAAGACGGATGTAGTGGGGAAAGCACTGAATTGCTACCAGGATGCCTGGTTTCTGAAATTAGCAAATAATGCGGTGTGGGGCAGGTCATATCACTATTCTGGACCTCACTTTTTCTCATCTATAGAATGAAACGATTGGACCAGATGATTTGGTGAGAAGCTAGGAAGTTTGTGATCTCTTCAAATGTTCAGCCTTTCCTCAAACAGGATCAGAATCAGTCAAAATTGGCAATGTGGCTGGAGGTAGAACTCTTTCCTTTGATTATCCCCATTTTATAGATAAGGAAACTGAAGCATACAGAGAAGTGACTTTCCCACAGTCATACAGCCAGTAAGTGTTTAAGGCTGGATTTCAACTCAGATCCTCTCAACTCCAGGTCCTACACTCTGTCCAAGGTACCACCTCACTGCCATCACATTGTGAGCAGTTAATCTGCCATGTGAGTACAATATGTATATGTGTTGAAGTGCATAGCCTGAGGTATTTAAGAAGTAGAAAAGCGTTTCTAACCCATTGGTGCTGGATAAATGTATACAAGTACAGGATAAAAGCCCAACTAAGAAGAAGCTTAAGAACTAGTGAGGAGCACAAAACAGGACCAACTAACATTTCTGAAAGAATACACAACCTAAGGTGGGTATATAATTCAGTCTTAAATTGTGAATTACAGATTGTACTAAAGAGGTCACAAGGATATGGCATCTAAATTGTGATGTGAAGAATGGGTAGGATTTTAATCAGTGCAGGTGAAGAAAAGAGTAGAAATATTCCAGGAACAGAGGAATTTTCTGGGAATGTTGGGGAAACTTAAGTCATGATTTTGGCAAAAGTCAGAGGGAGTCTTAGATTATTCTAGAAGAGAGTATTGGGCTAAAATCCTAGAGGGCTTTCACTGCAAGGCAATGAAATGAATACAGCTTGTCCATAACACATGAGAAGACTCTAAAGCAGCTGGAAATAGTGGTGGTCCTTCATGCTTTTTAGAAAGGTAGAAAGCAGAGCTCATAGGAAGGGGGTAGTTTGCCAAATCCCCTGGCAACAGGGGAGGTGTTAATATCTTTGGGGTCAATGGGAGATTTCAAGGTAAAATTCTGTAAGATGATAATAAAAAACAGAAATAATTCCATGTGAGCCATGCTGTCCCCAACACATATCTGTTTTCCTGAAAGAGACAATACAAGGATTTGAAATTCGTAGACTTCTAAATCGTCTAGACAACTTCTTCAGGCTCATAGGTAGCCCACTAACACTCAGTGGCATTAGGTAAAAGACTGAATGCATTCCTTTCCTCTGTGATCCTTTGAGGAGCTTATTTCCCCTGAACAGAAAGGGAAGACCCCTCCAATTATGCTTTTTCTTAATCAATCCCCCCCTAAGCCAAAGCAAGTCCTTTATATTCCCCCAAATGATCATAATGGGAAAACTTTTACTCCTAGAATTGTTGACTAAAGGTAACAGAGCTGGTGCTGGGAGGTTCTTGTGAGCTATGCTCCATCTGAAAAGGAGTAAACATATAAAGTCATCCCCCCACATGTTCCTCACAACGCTGCCTCCTCACAAAAATAGCATGAACTCATTAGCCAAGCTGCACTACCTCTGATCTCTTCTGCTATTTAAGTAGCTCCTGCTCTGCCTCAGAATCCCCTCCAAAATAAAAAGAAAGAAAGAAAAGCAACTCCCCTTTAGTATAGGTGAAGAGCTGAAGAAAGGGTTTGCAAAATGTTGCTTGGGAAAATTTAACCTTTCGCCATGGTTCTGCATCTGAATTCACTGAATCATAGGCTGTTGTAATCAAGGGATCTTAGAAATTGTCCATTCCCCTCCTCTCATTTTATACATGAAGAATCTGAGAAAGATTAAGTAACTCACCTGATGTCAGGAATAGTTAAGTCTTAGACTAAGCTTAGGACTGAGGAACGCTGACCAAAATCCTGGATTCTTTCCACCCACATCAAGAAATGAAATGAAAATAACAGGATAAACACTACCTTTAACACTCCCATTTCTTTACTTTCTACAGAAATCTCCAGCTCATTACATCCAACACTGAATTCCCTGTTTTCCACCTCCAAACCTCCCCTTCTTCTGTCCTTCCCTATTTCTGTTGAAGGAACTAACACCCTTATAGTCACTCAGGTTCCGAAACTCAGTGCGACCCTTGATTCTTAACTTTTCCCTTAACCTCACATCTAACTAGTTGTCTTATCATTCCTATCTTTACATCAGCTTCGTTTCTTCTATTTTTTCAAATGAGGCAATTGGGACTAAGTGACTTGCCCAGGGTCACAAAGCTACTAAGTGTCAAGTGTCTGAGGCTAGAATTGAACTCGGGTCCTCCTAACTCCAGGGCTCTATACACTGTTTCATCTTACTGCCCTACATTATCTTTCACAACTGTTCCCTTCTCTTCATTCATGGATCCACCACTCTAGTCCACACCTTCATCACTATTTTGCCTGGAATATTGCAATATTCTTGCCTCCAGTCTACTCTCTCCAGTTCAGCCCTTACCTAGCTACCAGAGTGACAGGACTGATGAGCCACAGTCAGACACACTGTACCTTGACCCTGATATAGTGATAGCACTTTGTTCCTTTTCCAGCATGAAAGACAACAACCAAAGTGATTTTCCTAAAGTGATAAGCTGAAAAGCTTTCACAACCTGGCCCCAACCTGCCTTTTCAACCTCACTGCACATTATTCCTCTCCAAGCACACTATGGTGAACAAGGCTCTTTGCTGTTCCTCATACATGGCACTCCTCCCTGGTATTGTACCACATCCTTGCCTCAGTCTCCCAGAATCCCCAGATCAGCTCTAGTACCACCTTGTAGAATCAGGCTTTAGCTGATCTCCACATCTACTAGTGTCTTCACCTTGCATCTATTGTGTGTGTGCATATGTGTGTGTAAATATATATATATATATATATATATATATATATATATATATATATATATATATATATATATATATATATATATATGCTGTGTAAATATACAGTATATATGTATATCTATCTATCCACATATATGTAAACATACATGTTGTCTCTTTCCCATCCCATCCAATTGTAAACTCCTAGAGGGTACTGACTAAATTCATGTTTGTCTTTGCATCTCCTAACACGTAACCTACTGCTTGGCACATAGTAGATTCCAGTCTTCCTCCATCTCACTCCCTTCTATGAATTCTATATTCTAGTCCCTCACACACAAACTTCCATTTTCCATGTCTGTACCTTTGCATTGGCTCTCTTCCTCCTTTTCCCTAACCCCATGTCTTTAATGCTCTCCTTCCTCCTAGTTTCTTTGGTTTCCTTTAATACTCAGCTTAAATCCCACTTTTTGTAGGAGGCCATTCCTGGCCTCCATAGACTGCCACATTGTGCTGCTCTTTTATGTCAAGCCTGCAGTCTATTAAGATTACCCAAATCTTTGGGTTTTTTGTTTTGTTTTGTTTTGTTTTTTCAGATAAACTGCTGCCTAATCACCAAAGCAGCTAGGTGGCACAATGGATAGAATATTTGGCCTGCAGTCAAAAGATCTGCGTTCAAATCTAGCCTTAGATACTTATTAGCTAAACTAGTCACTTAAACATTTTTTGCTTCAATTTCCTCATCTGTAAAATGCAGAGTAATTACAGCACCTGCTTCCTGGAGTTGTGGCCAAGATCAAACGAGATAATATTTATAAAGCACTAAGCACAGTGCCTGGAACATAGTAGGTACTATATTAGTTAGTTTTTATTGTTGTTCAATCATTCATTCATTTCCCACATAGATTTGGTCAAATGTCCCTATTACAAGTGTTCTACTTTTGCTGTAGCAGGGAAATGTGTTTGTCTTCTACTCAGGTTATCAGGTCTGATAAAGAAAAACATTATCAGAGACTTTTGCCAGGGTGTAGCTTACAGAATGCCATGAGATAAGGATTTTTATCCTAATTTTAGCTCTGGTAGTCTAAGCAGGGTGACATATTCTAGAAGTAACCAGATTATTATTATTTTTAAGACTATTTCAAAAAGTGTAGATACTTTTCCTTCATATGGATTCTAATCCACATTGCCTATACTATGTTTTCCTTGGTCTTCAAAGGCTCAATATTTTGTATGATTTATCCTTACAGATTGAAGTAATTTTGATTTACCTGGGTACCTATGGAAAGTAGCAAATCTCTGACCACCAACTTCACTTCAAAGATTTTGTGACAAATTTTCTAACCTTATACATCTATTTTCTGCCACTCTCCCTTTTCTGCTATGCCCAACAAGAGGTATATGGCAAGACCAAAGTCTCCATGTCCTACACAGTGTGGGGTCTTCTATCAGTTATTCACTTTCTTACTACTCTTAAGAGAAGTTGATTTTTGCACACCTAGAAAGGGTGGTCACTAAGAGTCAGCATGGGGTCATCAAGACTAGGTCTTGCTAGCCTAAGCTAATCTGCTTTGTTTTTTATAGTATTATCAGACTACTAGATCTGAAGAGTAGACGCAGATTTCAGCAAGGTATCTGACAATGTGTTTCATGACATATTCATAGAGAAGATGGAGAAGACACAGGTCAGACTGCCAGAACACATGTTCCTAGGAATCCCAGGCTACCTCAAGCTGTGGTCATTGTCTAGTATTGGAACACTAATGTAGGTGCTAGACTGCTGAGCATTGCATCTCTGAACAGCAAGGAGAAAATCCAACCACCTGGAAAATGAACTAGAATAATGGATCTTAGAAGGTAAAAGTCACACCTGAGGGGTGAACAATTATAGTACACTGTAAAGGCTAGATAGATGACAGAAGGAGATCTCCCTTCTCTCTCCAAAACTTTCCCACCCAACCAACATTCTGTTTGTTTCTTTTTTCTTCCTTCCTGACTTCCATCCATCCTTTTTCTCTCTTTCATCTTTTCTTCCTTTCTTTATCTCTTCCTTCTCTTCTCCTTTCTCCTTTCTTTTCTCTTTTCTTTTTCTTTTCTCTTTGTTTCTCTGTCTCTGTATTTCTCAGTATGTCTCTGTTTCTTTTTGTCTGTCTCTTTGTCTTTCTCTCTCTCTCTCTCTCTCTCTCTGTCTGTCTCTAACTGTCTCCTTTATTTTTTTCTTAGTCTCTTTCTTCCTATTTTAACTAGCTATAACAAATAACATGAAGTTATGCTGGACAAAAGACAAATGGCTTCTATACCACTCATTACACCCTCCACAATATGCCACTGCTCTGGTTTGAAAGTGGGTCTATTACCAACATTTTCTCAGAGTACTATTCTTTCCTTTCATTTCTTCCTCTATGCCAAGCAGAAACTTACCTAATTCACACCTAGAAATTTTGAAAACTGTCATATGTCCTCTGTCAACAAACTTGTCACCATGATCAATCAGAGCTTCTTTCACTGCTTTGTACCTATGTAACACGACAACATGATCAACACCAAATTTCAGAGTGAACACTGAGCCATATTCTTTTGCTAGCTGTGGAAAGAGATGTGGGCAGTAGTGAGAGGGTCCTCACTGAATCAGGTGATAAACAGCTTGGATTACTATTGTTGACCTTATTACAGAAGTTCTCAATCCATTATCAGCTACTTCAAAACGTTTCTGACATTTGTTACAGAGAGGAAGATGCAACCCATGAACCAAACCCAAGCCACACGTGGCTCAAAAGGCTAAAATTTCATTCTGTGCCTTTGGCACAGAAGACTGCTCTCCTTTCTCTAGCAGCCAGAACCCTGTCTAATGAGGCACAGTTTATGACCTCAGGGCTTATATTTCTTAGTTAGGTGTCATCATGGATACAGCACTGGACCTGGAATCAATACTCAAAATCCAGTTTCAGATACTTAATAGCTATGTGACTCCAGGAAAGTCACTTAACCTTTCTCTACCTCAGTTTCCTCATCTGTAAAATGAGGGTAATAATCACACCTAATTCTAAGGGTTCTTCTGAGAATAACAAGGTAATGTGTGTAAAACATTTGACAAACAATAAATCATTATATAAATGTGATTTATTATCATTACTGTTATTATTCATCTAAAACTTTCAGAATACCAGAGTTGGGGTATATGGACAATTCTGTCAGTGAAGGTCTGGAGCAGAAAAGGCTCCTCATTCCAATAGAAATCCTACAAATCAGTATCATTGGATCATGGGTATAGATCCATAAGAGACTTTAGGGATCATCTAAACAGAGGTTCTTAACCCCTTTTTTATTGTTGTGTACTCCTATAATAGGTTAGTAAAGCCTATGTACTCCTCTGAATGATATTTTTAGAATAAAATACATTGGATTACAAAGGAAACCAGTTATATTAGAGTAAAATAAAGATGTAATTTTTCCCATCCTAGCTCACAGAACCTCTGAAATAAATCTACAGACACACTGGGAGTTCATGGCCCAAGGTTAAGAACTCTTCTAAACCAATCATAATTTTACCAATTGGGACCCTGAGGCCCCATAGATCAGGATATGTCTGGGAAGAATTTGGTAAAATTATCAGTTTGGCAATCTATCAGGTCAAAATGAGAATATTATTTGGTTTTCACATGCTAACCTCACTTAATCTTTTCTCACAACCCTGTGAGCCAGATAGGATATATACTGGATAATGTCCTTATACAGACCCTGGAAACTGAGGTCCAGAGAGGTCATCACACTTACCCAGTCACAAAGCTAGTAATTGTCACAATCTGGACTTGAACCCAGGTCTTTCTAATTCCAAATTCAATGCCTTTTCTCAGGTTACCTTTCAAAGATTTTAAGATCCACAGGTCTCAGTTCAGAACTTGCTGGTTCCTCTTCAGACCAGGCTTGCTTTTAGCTGGGCACACTTAAGATTACATGCAAGGACTGGGGCAGAACACAGAGACTATCTGAGTGCTCCTGGGAAGGAATGTGCAAGGAAAACATTCTCTACTCTGATCCAAAAAAGGCTGGAGGTCCCCCCCTGTTTGCAAGACCTGTTCCTTCTTTAGACAGCAGAAATAATCAGGCACATCAAATACCCCTTTCTTTCTGTGGTGGTCAATGAGCATTTTAAGTGGGACTGATGGCAATTTTTCCTAGAACTTTGCAGTGCCAAGGTGAGCAGTAATAGCAGAAGAAGGCACTTTTTGTAGAATGGATTTCATCCAAACCTACAGGAACTTGATAGCACTCAGGTACAGCTGAAGCAGTGGGCCCTGATGGCCACTATAGTGAATCAAAATATGGTCTAGAAAACCTACAAGGTACCTACCTCCCTACTCTAACATGCTATACTCATTAGAATAAACTGCTTGAAGACAGTCTTCCAAAACAAATTGATTGCTGCTAGAGTCAGGAATGAAACTAACATAAGATAAAGATCCATACTTCCATTGCAAAGAGATTCAGGGATATTCTTCAGGTCCACCTGCAGTATATTGCCAATAATGGGAAAAGGAACAGGACCAGGTGGAAGTTTTACTCTTCCAAAGCCCTTTTTCCATGAGGAAGTGAGAAGCAGGCATGAGATACAGAGTAGTAAGCCAAGACCAATGACCACAGATAGATCCATTGACACTCTTCCTTACCACTAATGCAATGGAAGGCTTGCAGTCCAAACCTGAGGACTGCAAACATGAGATCAATCAGCTAATAATTCCTCAAAATCCTGAATAATCTTCCAATGGATTTTAACCTGTCAATAAGATAAAGAGAACCCTACCCTTCTTCTCTTGTAGTGTATTTTAAAGTATCAGGAGCCATCAGATTTGTTGTTTAGTTTCACTGATCCATTTTGCTCCTTATATACCAGAGTTATTTCCCAATATGTCCCCACCCTCGTACAATCAATAACACTTTTAACAAACATTAAGCAAAACCTATGATACTAGGATTTTGACAGTGTATGTCATATCCCATAGTATCTTACCATTCCGCTGAGAGCAAGTATTTCTTAATCTGTTCCAAGACTGACACCACTTTTATAACATTAAGAACTTCATTGTCCCATTGTTGTTTATCCTTCTTTATCCAAGGGGACCATGACCTCAGGAAGGTGATGCCATGAATTGCGAGTGAATTGGATTTAAGTGAGGGATGGCTTTGCATGTCATCAGCCTCACTTTCTCCTCCGAAGTCATTTGAGTCACACCAGTTATAGATCAAGATGTCTGAAGATGACTATGGAAGCAGTAGGAGACACTGGCATTTTTAAGTTGAGGTCTTTCCCAGGTCTCATAGAAAGGACTTGTAGGACCCATTAAACTTTTATCCAAGAAAACTTGACTTACTGGGGAGGAAGAAGGAAATTGTGGGTTCCTTTTTTGTTACACTCTTTAATATTTCAATGAACACCACTGAGGTACTTCATGTCCATTTTCATTTTTAAACAGATGGCAGCAGACCCTGAAAAACCGAGAATGCATAATTAATTTGTTGAAAATGAAAGCAGGCACGGAGTAACAGTGTGAGCCCAGTTATGTGCTCTTTGTACACATATGTCATGTGGGTGAGGGAGGGATATATGACTATGAAGGCCAGGCCACACTCTGCTCCTGAAAATCTGCAAAATACAAAGCTCACTGTGTTAATGTTCTTCTTGAGTTTTTCTGCTTTACAAATAAAACATCAATCTCAAATTTCAAAATCAAATTTCAATCTCCTTCAGTCTGAAAAAGCAAGGAAAACATGACAGCTGAGAAAATGTACTAGGGTTTAAAACTTTTAAAATTCCCCATCAAAGTTAATATAGAACCTTATTTCTTGTCTATCTTTATCTGATTCCCCCAACCCCAGAATATCTACTTTCACAGACTGTAGCCCCATCCCAGGATACATCTGGTTACAAGTTTCATTGACGCATTCATTGTAATTATATTATTAGTATTCATTAAAACACATAATTACAAAGAAACCATTTTATAAATTCAGCATTGCTTTTAAGCTAATTTGAACTCTATTTTTTTTTTGTCTTTGACTAGGCAATGGGGTTAAGTGACTTGCCCAGGGTCACACAGCTAGTAAGTGTTATGTCTCTGAGGCTGGATTTGAACTTAAGTCCTCCTGAAGCCAGGGCCAGTGCTCTATCCACTGTGCCACCTAGCTGCCCCTAATGTGAACTTTAAAAATTGAACTTGGTTACATTTTTGAAAAATGGCACATGTATGTATAAAACAATATTCCTTCAGTCTGCAGTTCTTGTTTTGGTACATCAAACTTGCGTTTTTTAAATGACAGTGCTCGGGGTGCATTTTGATCCAAAGGCCACTTGCAATTACACCATAACATACAGATTGGAGAACAACAATATGTAGTAAATTTTCAGTGGAGACCACAACTGATTATAATAATACCTTTCCCTGACAAAAATGGTCTTTCAATTCAATTGTCATTTATTTATTTTTTTGTGAGGCAATTGGTGGGTTAAGTGATGTGGGTCATTTTTTTTAATGGGGAAAGCTTCTCTTTTTTATACATACTGCCTTTAAAGGTGCTAACTTGAAATAGTGTCCAAGAGAAGAAGAAAAAAGAACTTTTGTCTCAAAATTCTCCTTAATTCTCCTTAATCAGTTTAATGCTGACTCATTGAATGATGACGAAATGTAGTTATCAAGTACTTATTGCCTACAGAGAAGAAAGAGTTGTAACACTGGCAATTTCTGTAGGTTAGAGGCAGAGATATGCTGATAAAATGTTTAACATATACACACACATACACACATATGTATATGTATACACATATACACATATACATATATACATATATATGTATGTATAAAACACTCTAAGTTTAAGGTGCATTATTAACATTTTCACCATCACTTTCTTAAGTCTAGACAATCAACAACAAAAGAACAATTCACATCCCTATTTGTAACATTTGCTGTAAAGCTTCACACTGGAAGTTTAAGAATCAAGTCTCATGCAATGGTATAAGCTGAATCCAGCATTTCTTCAGTCCTTTAAGTTGTTTCTGATTCTTTCTGACCCCATTTGGAGTTTTTGGAACAAAGATACTGGAGTGGTTTGCTACTTCTTTCTCCAGCTCATCTGAGAGATGAGGAAACTGAGGCAAACAGGGGTAAGTGACTAGCCCAGAGTCACTCAGTTATTAAGCATCTGAGGCTGAATTTCAAGTCAGGTCTTCCTGACACCTGATCCAGTGCTTGCACTTTCAGAAAGAATGACTATTGATTAGGGCCTAAACCTCACAAACAAATGCAGAAAAGAGAAATATTGAATTAATCCTTTTTCGTCATAATGCAACAAAAATTATATTCAGTAAAGGGCTATGGAAAGAAATATTAAAAATTAATTGGAGACCAAGTAATATAATGCTAAAGAATGAGTAGGTCATGGAGGAAATCATAGAAACAATAATTTCATTAAAGAGAATGAAAAGGAGGCAACATACAATAACTTACAGGATTCAGTCAAAACAGTACTTAGGGAAATTTTTAAATCTCTAAACACATCAATAAAATAGAGAAAAAGTAGATCAATGAATTGGGCATGCAATTAAAAAGACCTCGAAAAAGAACAAATTTTATATCCCCAATTAAGCACCATATTGGAAATCCTGAAAATCAAAGGAGAGATTAATAAAAATGAAAGCAAGAAAACCACTTGAGAAATAAACAAAACTAGGAGCTGGTTGACATACGAGATTGTAATATCATTGTAATATCATGATGTAAGAAATTCTGGGCAAGATATTTTCAGAAAAAAAATGGAAACACATTTGTGAATTGAAACAAAAGAGGTGAGCAGAACCAGGGGGGACATTGTACACAACAACAGCAATATTGTATGATGACCAACTGGCAATGACTTAGCTGTTCTCAGCAATATATTAAACCAAGATAATTCCAAAGGACTCATGATAAACATACTTTCCATCTCCAGAGAAAGAAGTGATGGAATCTGAATGAAGATTTAATCTTTTTTTGAACTATCTTTTTCATTATTTTAAGGGGGAGGGGTGTTTTTCATTTTGTAACTTGGCCAATATAGAAACAAATTTTGCATAGGTATAACATATATGTGTTCATATATATATACACACACACACATTTACATGTACACACACATATATACATATATACACATATATGCATACATATGCATACATACATACATGCATATATGTGTGTAGATAGATAGATAGATAGATAGATAGATAGATAGATAGATAGATAGATAGATAGATAAAACATACACACACACACACACACACACATAAGGTTTACCTTCTTAAGGAAAGAGAAAATCTAGAATTCAAAATTTTTTTAAATGAATGTTTAAAACTGTTTATACATATATTTAAGAAAAATTGAAATAAATAAATGAGAGAAAAACAATTGCCAGTTATTTACTAGTGGTGCTTAATTTAAAGAATCCAATAACAAAATTTCAGGTAAAGAATTCCTTCAATTGGATTCTGCAAATATAAGGGTCCAGTATTTATCACAGTCAAGGTACAATGTATAAAACCACATAAACCCCGAGTAAGAGAGGATCTGAGGGCCTTCTCTCACAGAGAGGAGTACAGCAGCTCATCCTTCTCACTAGCTACTAAAAGGGAAAGAGACCAAGTGGCCCCCAAGAGAGTCTATGGTAGGTGCTCTGGGTTCCACTTAATATCCATGTCCCCCCAGGACTGCAACTTCACTGGCCAGAGCCTTGTTATGGGAAGAAGGAAGGAAGGAAGGAATGAAGGAATTACAAGGAAGAAAAGAAAGGGAAAGAAGGAAGGAAAGGAAGGAAGAAAGGAAAGAAAGAAAGGAGGAAAGGAGGGAGGGAGGAATAGGGAGAGACCGAAGGATGTGTAAAAGGGAGCTACTAGGCAAATGACTTCAATTGTATCAGTGAAAGATGAGATGTGGCTGTCAGCTGAGACAGGTGCAAGGAGGGGGAGCCCTGAGAGACTCAAGTGGGAATGAAAAGATTTGGAAAAACCATTGTAGTAAGATAGTGATTATGGAGGCATAAAATGATTGTTCTGCAACAGTGAGGGAACAATTGCGATGATATAAAAAGCATATAATGGACCCAATAGGCCCATTTTCGTGATTTTTCTTTAGCTTCATTCATTAGCACAGCAGTGAGGGCAAAGGCAGTACGTGGGAGAGTAATCTTATCCAGACTAGGAGTTGGCACAGTGAAATTAGAGAAAAGACAAGGAATTTTGAATTAAACATTAACAAACAATAACTGAAAAACAGAGAGCAGTAAAGTTTGTTGTTGGGATCCCTTGCACTTCAGTGAACCTGAGGAATGATTCCCTTAAAGATCCAGGAAAAATAAAAGAAGTTATAGCAGGAAATGGAGTAAGCATGTATTTACAGCCTATGAGGTACTGACACTGTACCAAGTACTGTACAAATATCATATCATTGGATTCTCACAACAACTTTGTGAGATGGGTGATGTTATGCCCATTTTACAGTTGAGGAAACAGGTTAATTGACTTGCCCAGAGTGGCCTGGAAGTCTGTGAAGTGTTACCTAGTTTATGTGTGTCCACATTGGTTTGTCTAAATGTGACTCATCAGGAGATGTGATTACTTATCCCTAGTCTCCTCTGCCCACCTTCTCCAAAGGAGATACCTCCTAGGAAGGAAGCAGGAGATTGGGGCCATAAGGCTAGCCAGTGCTCTCCTCAGATATGGGGTTCTAGGCTAGAATTCTATCTATCCAACCTCCATCCCAATATTTTTAGTCTACAGGAAAAGAAACTAGTATTAATGGGGACCAGGAAGGGCTTCTTATGAAGGAAGACATATTGAGACTTGAAGGAAGAGAGATAAGGATGGAGAGAATTTTAGGCATGGGGAAAAGCCAGTGAATATACCCAGTTAGGTGATAGAGTGTGTTATTCAAGAATGAAAAAGTCCAGTGTCACTGGAATAGATTATACGGTAGGGTATTCAGATCTAAGAAGACTAGGAAAGTAGAATGGGGTGGGGGCACTGTATGAAAAACTTTAAAAGCCAAAAGGATTTCATATTTAATCTTGGAGGTGATAGGGAGCCACTGAATTGGGGAGTGAGGAGTGGCAGGAAGAAGGGAGTGATATGGTCAGAGTTGTGCTTTGGAAAATTACTTTTGGGGGGTGGAGCCAAGATGGCAGAGTGAAAGCTGTGACTTTCTTAAGGTCTCCCCCAAACCCCTCCAAATACTCACAAAAAATGGCTCTAAACAAATTCTGAAGCAGCAGAACCCACAAAAACACAGAGTGAAACAAACTTTAGGCCCAAGATAACCCGGATGATTGATCAGAAAGGTGTATTGCACCGTGCTGGAAGCACAGCACAACGCAGTGTGGGTATGCAGGCCACAGTGAACCTGGAGCAGGCCTCAGAGGAGTGAATTATGGGCAGCTGTGGAGGTTTCCAGACTTCTCAATCCCCTACTGCCAAAGATAATTTAGAAGGTCAGTGGGAAAAGTCTGTTTCTGTAGGTGCTGAGAAAGCAAGGCGGGATCTCGGTGCCGTTCCCCAAGAGTGTGGTCCGGGGCAGGGGGAGGTGGGCAGCTGCTTCCCGAGCTTCTGGCCCACAGACTGAGGGGGAATCCAGTGGCTGATCAGAAAGGGACTGCAGGGATCTCTTTGCCAGTGCTGAGGCAGGAATCTCTTGCTTTGCCCCTGTTTGGATTTGGGTCGCAGGTCTGGGCAGTGGTGCTGGGGTGAGGAGGAATGCTGGCATGGTGGAGCTTGTATTGGCTGTGGAGAGGAACCTCTCTTCCCAGTTACAGGACAGAAAGGAATACTTGTGGTCACAGGCTAGGAAAGGAGTAAACACCTCAGCCCCCAAAGCTTGGGACAGTACATTCTCCACATTGGAAGTAGACTCTTACCTTAACAAAGAGTTTGAAACTCAAGTAATTGGCCAGGATCAAACAACCTGTGCAGAAAGAGTCAGACTATATTATCTTACTTTGGTGATAAAGAAGATCACAACATACAACCAGAAGAAGACAACAAAGTCAAAGCTCCTACATGCAAAGCCTCCAAGAAAAATATGAATCAATCCCAGGCCTTGGAAGAGCTCAAAAGACATTTTGAGAAGCAAGTAAGGGAAGTAGAGGAAAAATGGGGAGGAGAAATGAGAGTGATGCAAGAAAATCATGGAAAACAAGTCAACAGCTTGCTAAGGGAGACCCCAAAAAATACTGAAGAAATTAACACCTTAAAAAAATAGCCTAATCCAAATGGCAAAAGAGGTCCAAAAAGCCAATGAGGAGAAGAATGCCCAAAAGAAAAATTGGCCAAATGGAAAAGGAAGTCCAAAAGGCTACTGAAGAAAATACTTCCTTAAAAATTAGAATAGAGCAATTGGAAGCTAGTGACTTTATGAGAAATCAAGACACTGTAAAACAAATCCAAAAGAATGAAAAATTAGAAAACAATGTGAAATATCTCATTGGAAAAACAACTGACCTGGAAAATAGATCCAGGAGAGAGAATTTAAAAATTATTGGACTATCTGAAAGCCATGATCAAAAAAAGAGCCTAGACATCATCTTTCAAGAAATTATCAAGGAAAACTGCCCTGATATTAGAACCAGAAGGCAAAATAGAAATTGAAAGAATCCACCAATCTCCTCCTGAAAGAGATCCCCAAAGGAAAACTCCTAGGAATATTATAGCCAAATTCCAGAGTTCCCAGGTCAAGGAGAAAATATTACAAGCTGCCAGAAGGAAACAATTCAAGTACTGTGGAAACACAATCAGGATAACACAAGATTTAGCAGCTTCTACATTAAAGGACCGCAGGGCATGGAATATAATATTCCGGAGGGCAAAGGAGATAGGATTACAACCAAGAATCACCTACCCAGCAAAACTGAGTATAATCCTTCAGGGGAAAAAATGGTCATTCAGTGAAATAGAGGACTTTCAAGCATTCTTGATGAAAAGACCAGAGCTGAATAGAAAATTTGACTTTCAAATACAGGACTCAAGTGGAACATGAAGAGGTAAACAGGAAAGAGAAATCATAAGAGACTTATTAAGATTGAACTGTTTACATTCCTGCATGGAAAGATGATATTTATAACTCATGAGACCTTTGTCAGTATTAGGGTAGTTGGAGGAAAAAAATTATATGTATGTATATATAGATAGAAGATAGATAGATAGATAGATAGATAGATAGATAGATAGATAGATAGATAGAAGGGGCACAGGGTGAGTTGAAGATTAAGGGGTCATATCTGGAGAATAAAATTAAGGGATGAGGAAGGATTATACTCAGAGAAGAAGAAAGGGAGAGGTAGAATGGGGTAAATTATCCCACCCAAA
Organism: Phascolarctos cinereus; assembly: GCF_003287225.1. Taxonomy (NCBI): domain Eukaryota; kingdom Metazoa; phylum Chordata; class Mammalia; order Diprotodontia; family Phascolarctidae; genus Phascolarctos; species Phascolarctos cinereus. The sequence goes on from NW_027555736.1 coordinate 77,004,680, forward strand.
AAAACAGAAAAGTCTCTTACAGTGGAGGGGAAATGGGGAAGGTGAGAGGGAATGAGTGAATCTTATTCTCAGGATTTGGCTTAAGGAGGGAATAACATACACATTCAATTGGGTATGGAAATTGTCTTACCCTACAAGAAAATAGGGGGAGAAGGGGACAAGAGAGCAGGGATGATAGAGAGGAGGGCAGATTGGAAAGGGTAATCAGAAGAAAATACTTCTGAGGAGGAACAGGGTCAAAAGAAAGAATAGAATAAATGGGAGGGCAGATAGGATTAAGGGAAATAGAGTTAGTTTTTCACAACATGTCTATTATGGAAGTGTTTTGTGTAACTGCACATGTACAACCTATATTGAGTTGCTTGCCTTTTCAATGAGGGTGGGTGGGGAGGAGGAAGAGAGAAAATTTGAAACCTAAAGTTTTAAAAACATATGTTTAAAAAAATTTTCACATGCTATCAGGAAATAAGAAATACAGGAAATGGGGTACATAAGTCTATCCTGACCTACAGGAAAATAGAAGGGGAAGGGGATAAGAAAAGGAGGGAGACAAAGAAAAGAGGACAGACTAGGGGAAGGGATATTCAGCATGCATACCATCTTGGGTTGGGGGGAAGGTGAGACTGGGTGAAAATTTGGAACTGAAAAG
>NW_027555736.1:77005428-77053016 GCF_003287225.1 Phascolarctos cinereus
AATTTGATGCATATACGTGCAGTATTGTTTTTTGCTTTATTGTCTATAGTACCTTTATCAAAATCATTATCTTGTTTGTCTCTTTTAATTAAATCTATTTTAGCCATTACTGTCAGATTTCATAAATGCTGACTCTGCATTTTTTGTATCAGCTGAAGTATGGTAAATTCTACTCCATCTCTCCATCTTAACTCTGTGTGTATCTCTCATTCTTAAAAGTGTTTCATATAAAAACTTATTATTGGATTCAGATATTTAATCCTTTCTGTTATCTGTTTCTATTTTATAGGTGAATTCATCCCATTCACACTCACAGTTATATTACTATTTGTGTATATCCCTGTTACCTTATCTTCTCCCCTTAACCTCCTATTCTTTATTCTACTCACTCCTTCTAAGAGTCCCTCTCTTGTCCTCTCTCCCAACCATCCTAAATGTTAATATACACAGCCTTCTAAAAGTCTTTCCCCAACCCTTTCTCCTAGTCTTCTCACCTCTCTACAAGTCCATAAGACTTCTCCACCCCTCCATATGTATAGTTTCCTCTTCAACACAGATCTGAAGAGAGTAAGATTGAACATTACCAGCCATCCACCTCCACCTGCTTCTTCTATATCAGTTCTTCCTTTCATGTCCCACTGTTGAGATAATGATCCTTTTTACCTTTTGCTATCCAATTTTGTTTTTAGAATCACCCCATCATACACAACTCAGCCCCAACCTTTCTTTCAACTATCCTAGTAATGATGGCATTTTTAAGAATGCTAATAACATTTTCATATGTAAGATGTAAAGAGTTTGACCTCAATAAATACCTAGTAGTCTTTAATGTTTTCCTTATATTTCTTCTTAATCTTTTATATTAATGTTTTCATTGAGTTCTAGACTTTTTCATAACAAATACCTTAAATTCTTTCAGTTATTCAAATGTTCTTTTTTTTTTTTTGTTCAGTATTATTCTCAACTTTGCTGGGCAATTTATTCTTGGTCACAACCCCAGCTCTTATGCTCTTTAAAATATAATATTCAAAATCCATGATCTTTTAATGTAGAAGCTGCTACATCTTGTGAAATCCTGACTGTATCTCCACAGTATCTAAATTGTTTTTTTTCTTGTTGCTCACAATATTTCCTCTTTACCTGGGAGTTTTGAAACTTGACTATGACATTCTTGTGAGTTTTCTTCATGGGATCTTTTTTAGGTGGTGAACAGAGGATTATTTTTTTCTTCTTCTCTTTGACCCTCTTGTTCTAGAATTTCCATGGAGGTGCCTCAAGGAAGCAGAGTAGGGTGAAAGAACTTTCAGCTCATCTAACCCAGCATGAGGTTCAGATGGATGAGGAGGGGAAGACTGAAGTATGACCTTCACCCTACTATTTCCAGATGCTACGTCTAGAGTGCTGACCAGACATGATCCAGAGCTACGACTGTAGGACAGGAGGAATGAGCACACAACAAGTGAGTGTGGTAGGAGTATAGGAGGGAGCAAGAGCATTTTTAGAACAGCAGAACTCAGGGACTTCTCAATTTGGAACTTTGCCCTGAAAAATCAAAAACCAAATGGAAAGAAGCATATGTATAAAATAATTTACAGCATCTCATTTTGTGCTAGCAAAGAATAGGAAATTAAGGGGATACCTAGCAATTGAGGAATGGATGAACAAATTATGGTATATGAATGTAACAGAACACTCTTGTGTCTTAAGCAATGATGAAAGTGCTGATTTCAGTCAACCTGGGAAATTTTTCAAGAACTGATGCAGAGTGAGTTCTGAACCTTTCTTAAAGTCATGTCATCTGACTAGACTCTGTTTCCCTAAACATCATCTATAAGATGAGGGTATGGGCTAGTTGATTGATTTCTAAAGTCCCTTCCTTGGTGCCATCAAGGAGCTGATGATGCACTAGGGGAACAGAACAGAATGAGTACAAACAAGTGCTACAAAATAATTTTAGAGAAAGATATTCTCCTGTCTTTTCAACACAAAGGGGCAGTCATTTTTCAGTGCTTGTTGGAAAGAGAATGCTTTTGCATCATTTAAATGATTCAACATCTCATCTGAATCTGGAAGAAGGGAGAACATGGACAAAGGAGTGTATGTGGAATATAAGCAGGTCAAACTTGATGAGGGAGGGCTCACAGAGGAGCCCTGAACTGTCTAGGTCATTGGATGTTGTGGAAACTTTCAAATTTGGAGTCATAACACATGGGTTTAAGTTATGGTGCTGATACTCATTACTCTTTTCTGGACCTCCTTCTACATCTAAAGTGGAGAAAAAAATTTGCACCAGCTATCTTACAGGTTTGTCATGAGGAAAATACTTTGTTGCTATAGAAATGTGTTATTATTACACCATAGAAATATAAGGTGTTTTAGATTTAGATCTGGCAGGAATCATCTTAATAGTTATAAATACATCACCTGCTTTTAACTGAGCCCAGAGAAGTTCATTAATTTGTCCAACATCACACAGTTAACAAATGGCAGAGCCATCACTTGAACTCAGGTTCTCCTGATTTTAAACTTCATGACATTCCACTCTAGCACCTAGAATTGGGCGACAACCATGGACCGTTCTCAGTGAAGTAAATTGAAGCATACACTATGTGTATGAATAGACCACCTCACCTGGTGGCTGGTGCAGAACCCTGGTTCAGTGAGCCCTCCTGAACTGATGCTGTCTGGGAACCTCACTGGGTTACTGTTTGCTTAGATATGAAGCTCAGTTCTCTCTTCAGCTTCTATTCCTCTGCTCCAATTGAGATTCAATTTCTAGATTCCTGAACTTTTTACCACACCCCATATTTGAACCAATAGAAAGACTCAATCCTTTATGATTAACATGTGGCCTCTCCAGTGTAGAGCCTGGGCAAAACAGACCAGAAAATGATCTCACAGCCAAGGGACAAAGAGCAGAATGAAGAAAAAGGAGACAGTGTTAGCATCAATCCCACACTAGATTCTAAACTAATTTGACACCTGCTATCTTCATAAATTCCTTATAATTTCCCAAACTACCATTGGTGCCAACAAGAGAGGTGGGAGAGTGGGAAATATTTAACCAGTTTAAGATAATAGTGTTGAAAGAACACACTGCATTTAAAAACACCCTCACTTTGCTCCAGATAAGGAAATCTTATGTTGTTGTTCAGTCATGACTCTTCATGACTCTATTTGAGTTTTCTTCGCAAAGACACTGGAGTGATTTGCCATTAACTTCTCCAGCTTATTTTAAGTCAAGGAAGTGAGGCAAAGAGACTGAATTGACTTGTCTAGGCTCACATGGCTAGTAAGTGTCTGAGGCCAGATCTGAACTCTGGAAGATGAGTGTTTGTGATTCCCAGCCCACAGCTCTATAACAAACAGAAAGCTATAATAATTGAAGTCTTACTGGACATCTAGTAGATGCATGCCCAAACATCATGCATGATATGTGCCAAACCAAACATAGAAAAATAGTGGCAAGGGTACATTAAAAAGAAAAGATACATACACGTGAAAAGTGTCACAAATGCATTTTCCATCTATTTTACTACATGATTAAGAAACATGGGATATGCATATTTAGCTAAATAAAATAAGAAAGAAGGATTATAGTGAAAAAGCACTGAATTGGAGTCAGGATACCTGGATCCTGAATTAGTAAATTATGTGGCCTGTGGTAGGTCACATCACTTTTCTGTACCTCACTTTTTTCTCATCTATAAAATGAAAAGATTGGACCAGATGATTAGTAAAAATCCTTCCAGCTCAAAATTCTGTCATTCTAAGAACAGCAAAAGATAAATCTAGTAGGCATACCAAAAATGGTCATGTAGAATATTGGAAGCCTACTCACCATGTAATCTTTTCCTTTCCAGATCCCTGCACAATGGTGACTTCCCCGAAAGTCACTCAGCATTTACTTTGTATATACTTACAGGATCAGAAATCTAGAACTGGAAGAGACCTCAGTAGACCATCTACTCCAATCCCTCATTTTATGTATAAGGAAACTGAGGTCCAGAGAGGTTGTGACTTGACCAAGTTCATACAGGGAAGTGGCAGAATTAGGATGTGAACTCAGATCCTCTTTTTGCTCTACTCATTGCACTACATTGGCATCGTATATTTATGAAAGTTCATATTGTCTTGTACTTATAAAATATACACTAAACCTAAGAATGGGCAGGTTGTCTACTCAATAGAATAGAAGCCCCTTGAGCAGATGGATTATTTCCATTTTGGTTTTGTACCACTAACACCTAGCAGAGTGCTTAGACATAGGAGACTGGACCACCAATTGTTCAGTGTGTTATAGTGGGAATTCCTGTAGTGTGGATTAGACTACTCCGGTATTGAAGTCCCTTTCAACTCAAATTTTGTGATTCTATAAAGTACTTAATTAATATTTCATTGACGATCAACTGATTCCTAACCCAAAGTTTTCCATATCATCTATTGAATTTTTTCTAGGGTGACATATTCATCTGATCATGGGACAATAAGAACTATTAATTTCATACCATCATTATGTGCCAGCCCATGTTTTTCTAAGATTGCTGAGAGTAGAGGAAGTTTTCTAATGTTAAATGATAATGAAATAGTCAAGTTGAAATAAGGAATGCTGTGGTCCCTTCTAAGATTTAGAGAGAGTAGAAAACTGGGAAAAAATATTTGTGACCAATGTCTCTGAAAAAGGCCTCATATCTAAAATATACGGAGAACTGAGCCAAATTTATAAGAATACAAGTCATTCTCCAATTGATAAATGGTCAAAGGATATGAACAGGCAACTTTTAGAGGAACAAACTGAAGCTATTTATGGTTCTATGAAAAAATGTTCTAAATCACTATTGATTAGAAAAATACAAATCGAAGCAATTCTAAGGTACCACATCGTCCCTATCACATTGGCTAACATGACAAAACAGGACAATGATAAATGTTGGAGAAGATGTGGGAAAATTGGACAATAACACATTGTTAGTGGAGTTTGAACTGATCCAGCCATTTTGGAGAGCAATTTGGAACTATGCCTAAAGGGCTATAAAATTGTGCATACCTTTGACCCAGTAATACACTTCTAGGTCTGTATCTCAAAGAATCATAAAAATGGAAAAGGACCCATGTGTACAAAAATATTTATAGTAACTCTTCTTGTGGTCACAAAGAATTGGAAATTGAGGGGATGCATATCATTACAGAATGGCTGAACTAGTTGATATATGAGCACAATGGAATAATACTGTGCCATAAGAAATGATGAGCAGGAAGACTTCAAAACATTCTGGAAAGACTTACATGAACTGATGCTGAGTGAAATGAAGAATCAAGAGAACATTGTACATGGTAACAGCCACGTTGTGTGATGACTGACTTTGATAGACTTGGCTCTTCACAGCAATGCAAGGATCTAAGACAACTCCAAAAGTCTCATGATGGAAAATTGCTATCCATACCCAGAGAAAGAACTGTGGAGTCTGAATGCAGATGGAAGTGTAATATTTGCTCTCCTTTTCCTTTTGTTTTGTTTTATTGCTACATTACCATGATTCTCCCATTAGTGGTAATTGTTCTTTACAACACGGACTAATGGGAAAATATGCTTAAAATGAATGTATAAGTAAAGACTATATCAGATTGCACACCATTTGGGGTGTAGGGAGAGTAGTGGGAGAGGGAGAAATTTTAAAACTCAAATCTAATGGAAGTGAATGTTGAAAACTAAAAAAAAAAAATATCCAAAAAAAGTGCCAAAATCTCACTATGCTAGATTCTATGGATAAAGACTTGCCTCCAGAAAACAATTGGAAGAGTAATTGTTACCCTTTTTATCAGTATACAGAGAATTACAGACCACTGGGTGTATTTTTCCTTGATATGTTAACAGATATTGTTCAGCAAAAAGATGAGTATATTACTAATAACAAGCTAGATTAATGCACATGTAATGATAAGCCTTTGAAAAATACTTGTATCCATGGAGGATGAGCACCTGGGCACATTACCTCTACTGATGTGGACTAGTTGACATTGATCTCTGGACACTTTTTCATTTAGAAGGCTAGAAGAGGGATGGGCAGTGTAGAGTGGGCAGGCAGCCTGGAGCCTGACTTGCCTCAGAAGGATTGGGTTTTCCAGCTGAAAACTCTGTATACTCCAGCTGAAAATCCTCAGGCAGATGCAGAGTTGATTGGAATTAAATCCCTATGGTATCCTATTTACTACCTTCATCAATCAATCAATCACTGTAATGTGTATGTCAAATAGTTCCTTTCCCCAAATCCTGAAATGATCTGGCCTCCTTGACTTTATATTGTTACAAAGGCCATCTCCTCCATAGAATACATTCCTCACATTCTATCCAATGAATCTTCCTTATGCATAGATCAGGTCAATATTCAGCTCACTTTTTGTTTACCGAGTAAAGTTCAAACTCATCTTCCTGACATTCAAAGCCTCTTTTCCTTTACAAGCTTTTCTCATATAAAGTTCCTCCCAATGCTCTATACTTGAGCCAAATTGGACTGCTCAAATGTGTTCTCTATTTTTTTGACATACATACGTTTTAATTAGAGTAGGCAGGTGAAATGCATAGTAGTAATGGTGTAGTAGTAGTAGTTGTTGTTATTGTAAAAACAATAATACTTGCAGCTAATATTTATATAGCAATTATGATGTGCCAGACACTGTGCTAAATGCTGAACAATTATAAATTCCTTTGATCCTCTCACAACAACACTGGGAGATAAATGCTATGATTATGCCCATTTTACAGATAATGAAACTAAAGGAAATAGAGATGAAGTGGCTTGCCCAAGGTCATATAGACAGTAAATGTCTAAGATGGATTTTAACTCAGTTCCTCCTAAATCCAAGTCCTACAGTCTCTTCATGGTGCCACCTCGATGCCATAAAACTGTGAGTGGTAAGGCTCCCATAAGAGTGGGTTATATGTACGTGTTCAAGTACATAACTTGAGACATTTAAGGAGTAGAAAAGAGATTCTAACCCACTGGGAGTTCATAACTGCACACAAACATGGGATAAAGGCCCTTCTATCAAGAAGCTTAAGATGAAGTAAAGAGCACAAAACAGGATCAACTAACACGTCTTAAAGAATGCACAACATAAAATGGGTATACAATTCAGGCATAAATTGTGAAATACAGATTGTAAGTGCTAACAAGGTCACAGAAATATGGCATCTAAATTGTGATGTGAAGCATGGAGAGGATTTCAATCAGTGAAGTTGAAGAGACAAGAAGAAATATTCCAGGAACATGGAATTTCTGGGTAAAAAGGAATTGGGGAAAATTAAGTCATGATTTTGGCAAAAGTCAAAGGGAGTATTAGAATATGAGAGAAGGAAATAGTAGGCTGAAATCATAGAGGGCTTCCATTGTCAATGGAATAAATGGAATGGCAATGGAATAAATACAGCTTCTTCATACCACATGGGGAAACTCTAGAGCAATTGGAACTAAGGGTGGTCCTTCACATGTTTTAGGAAGGTAGAAAGCACAGCTCATAGTAGCGGGGCAGATGGCCAGACAAACTTGCAATTGGGGTGGTGTCGATAACTTCTGGGTCAATGGGAGATTTCAAGGTAAAATTCTGTAAAATGGTAGTAAAAAACAGAAATAATTCCATTCGAGCCAGGCTCTCACCAACACACATCCGCTTTCCTGAAAGAAATAAAAACAAGGATTAGATATTCACAGACTTCTAACTCATTGAGACCACTTCTTTGGATTTATAGGTAACTCACTAACACTCAGTGGCATTAGATTAAACATTCTATGCATTCCTTTCCTCTCTGGTCCTTGACTCCTTTGAAAAGCCTGTTCCCCCTCAACAGAGATTGAAGAACTCTCCTGTATACTCTCTCTAAATCAATCCCCCTGAACCAGAGCAAGTCCTGGGATTTATATTCAGAGGAAAGGAATCATCACTTTGGTGAGAAAACAATCACTCATTTATAATCTCAAGAACTAAGTTTATGGCTACCCAGAGAGACTGCAATGGGGAAAGGTGGCAGAACAATGCTCAAAGTTCCCTTTCAGAACCTCCTATCACCATTCTGGACAGAAACACCTCTGGAGTCTACCCTACAACTTCATGGCCATCCAGCCACTTGTCTTAACTACTCACTCCTAGCTCTAATCCAAGTATTAGAACCAACTGAGCAGGGAATAGCATTGAAGACCACAATGTCGGGGGTAGTAAGCTGTCTGACAATATTCATGCCTGCCAGAACTAGACTTGGCTATCACCACCATTACCTGATGACTAACAGTTTACCACAAGAATTGAAGGGGAAAGGACAAGACAGACTATCATCTATAATTTTGTACCAATACATCCCCATTAGAATGTACATAAGTAGGAAAGGTGTTTTCATGTGTCCCAGTCAAGAGTCACATTTCTTCAAAATCATAAACTCTAAGATTACACCTTCGATGACCTTAACTGTAATGGTGCCTGAGCAATGAGCCTTAAAGATTACCCAACCTCCTTTCTTCATTTGATAAAGTTCAAGATTATTCCATACAAACATAAAAGCCAGGAAATCTTTATCTGACAAGTAGCTCCAGGTTGAGAGTGACTGGGAGGACAGTTTCCAATATGAAGGGGGTGGAGTTAAGGGACTTTAGTTGTGGGTCTGGATGCAGAACAGAGTGGCCACCATGTCAGTTCTACCTCTTTTTTGGGATAAGCTCAGACAACTACTCTGAAACCCAACTGATTTAGTTGATGAAGCTTGGCCTAAGAAGAATTAGAAGAATGATGTACCATAAGGGGCAGCTAGGTGGTGCAGTTGATAGAGTTCTGGCACAACCTGAGTTCAAATCTGACCTCAGACACTTGACACTTACTAGCTATGTGACCCTGGGCAAGTCAGTTAACCCTGATTACCTCACCAAAAAGAAAAAAAAAAAAAATATACTATGTCTCCACCCTACTTTTAGGTTTTAGAACTTGGTAGGACCATAATGGTCACCTAATCCAACTCAATCTTTTGGCATATAAGTAAACTGAAGTCCAGAGAAATGAATTAATTTGACCAAGGTCACACAGGTAATAAGTAGCAAAGATGGATTGAAACACAAAGTCCTCTAAGTTATCAATCCATCTGTGATGCACATATTTAGATGGATGTCTCACCTGCTGAAAAAGGCATGAAATAGTTGCTCTTCTTAAAGTTGCCACTTTCATCCAGGAAGTGACCTGGGTCAAATTGGTCTGGATGGGGGAACTCTTCATCATCATACAGAACAGAAGATAATACTGGTAATATGGTGGTACCCTGAAATGAGCAGATACAAACAAATAATTAGAAAATAAGAACGATAGACTGTTAGGTTCTTACAGTGGAGGGGAAACCAGGAAAGGTGAGAGGAAATGAGGGAATCTTATTTTCATCGGATTTGGCTTAAAGAGGGAATAAAACACACACTCAATTGGGTATGGAAATCTGTCTTGCCCTACGGGAAAATAGGGGAGAAAGGGGACAAGAGAGCAGGGATGATAGAGAGAAGGGCAGATTGGGAAAGGGGTAATCAGAAAGAAGTACTTCTGAGGAGGGATAGGGTCAAAAGAAAGAATAGAATAAATGGGGGGGCATATACGATTAAGGGAAATAGAGTTAGTTTTTCACAACTTGTCTACTATGGAAGTGTTTTGCATAACTGAGCATGTAGGGCCTGTATTAACTTGCTTGCCTTTTCGATGAGGGTGAGCGGGGGTGGGAGGAAGGGAGAAAATTTGGAACCCAAAGTTTTAAAATGTTTCCACATGCAACTGGGAAATAAGAAAGACAGGAAATGAGGTACAGAAATCTATCCTGCCCTACAGGAAAAAAGAAGGGAAAGGGGATAAAAGAAGGTGGGGAGGAGAAAGAAGGGTGGGCAGACTAGGGGAAGGGGTATTCAGAATGCATGCCATCTTGGGGTGGGGGAAGGGGCAAGATGGGGTGAAAATATGGAATTCAAAATCTTGTGGAAGTAAATGTTGAAAACTAAAAATAAATAAATTTATATAAAAAAACTTTAAAAAAAAAAAAGAAAATAAGAACCATAGAATGTTATAACTTCAAGAGAATTCAGAATGACTATCTAGTCAAAACCCCTCATTTTGAAGTATGGAAAGAGCCAACATTTTTTTTAAACACCTGTGCTGATACTAAATTAGAGACTGCAATACTATTGGGAGAGATGAAACTGAATTTTGAGAAATGGAGTGGTAGAACCGTTACCAGTGATTAAAGGAACAAGGAGGCAGATCCCAGCTTAATAAAATTTAATAAATTAACTTGTGATCATTAGATCCATCAAAGAAGGAAAGTACTGCCTGGGTAAATAATAAGCACACCAAGTTCAAGCAGATGCCAGATGATCTAAAGAGGTAGAAATGAATTCTGACCTGTGGCAGGATGTTGAAGAATAAAATAATGTCACACGGAAGAATGAGGCAAGAACTGATAAACAAATTGGGAGCTCTTCTTGAAGATGAAGAAATTGGATGCTCTGGGTAAGAAGCCCTTGCTTATACTCTAAAGAATGGTAAAGTAGGTTCACAGGTATTATTTGGTGAGATATCCTGGAAGAAGACAATAGTACTAGTTGGAGATTCCCTATAGAAGAACACTGAAACAGCAGTTTGGTGACAATGACAACAATAGACAGGTCTGCCATATTCTCAGAGGACATATTAAAGGCAAAATGGAGAAACCTCCAAGACTTTTGAAAGGGGATGACTCCTAAGTACCTCTGTTGATTCACAGGGGCAAAAACAGTACTTCTGTAAGGAACCTGGAACCATTTCCAAAGTTTTTGACATTCAAGACAAAAAAAAAAGCAAACTAAAAAAGTTAAGAGCACAGGTTGTGTATTCATTATGGCTGGATTTGGAAGCAAAATATTCTGCAAGGAAAGGCAGATTTCAGAAGTGGATATCTTGTAAGATCGTGTTTCAGAACAGGATTTGGATTTCTGGACCATACATTCATTAAAATATAGGCATGATAAACCAGGATTGGAATAATGCACCTAGCAAAGACTGGAAGGATTTTTATTTTGATTTGTTACAAATATAGTCGAAAGCTTTTTCAATGCTTAAAGTGTGGCTTAAAAAAAAGGTAGATTGGATATTTTAAGACAAGGAAACAAATTTGATCTCAAATTTATAAGTAGGATATAGTATGATGACATGCTTAACAAGACTGAAGTTCAGGAAAGAGTTTCTCTTGTTCAAAAGAAACAGGATAGGAAAGAAGTTGGGGTGGTATATGTTGAGAAGATATACTCCTGTGAGGCTATTTAGGAAGCAGAGGAAAGAAGAATGATGAGAAGCCTCTAGGTAAAGAGAAATGGAGGCAGAATCAAGAGTGACATTGTCTTGAGAGTATTCAACAGACCACATGCACAGAGAAGAAATAGACAAGGAATAGAGAAGACACATTATAATCCCTGGTGGTTAAACATGATGCAGCAGTGATGGAAAACTTCAATTACTCATTCAGATCCTTGAATTTCCTTTCTGTCAAAAACAGGGCAGTTCATAATTCCTTGACTTTTCTTAATGACAATTCTGTCCTATAATTACAGTGGAACCAAAAAAGGGAAATTCTTTTATTAATCGAATTCTAACCAGCTGAGAGGAACTTGAATAAGAGATGTGAATAAAGATTTGTACAATCCCTGGGGCACAACATTCTTCCTCTGAAGGGATCATGCTGTGCTGTAGGGTATGCTATCACACTTGGCACACTTTCTGTGCACACCTATGGAGGGTAATGATGAGAATTTTTGGGAAAGGGACCAGTCCATCTTAGAGTTTATAACAGAGTCAACTAAGTGGCCCAATGGATAAAGTCAAACAGGCCTGCTCCAATGCCAAATACTCACTAGTTGTTTGACCCTAGCCAAGTCACTTACCCTCTCTCAGACTCAATTCCCTCATGCATAAAATGAGAATAATAACAGTGCTCACATGTCAGGGTTGCTATGAGGATAAAAAGAGATAACATTTGTAAACCGATTCACAAACCTTAATGCTAGCTATATTATTATACCAAGAAAGACAAGAGTTGTTTTCTAAAAACACAAAAGAAAACAATTCTGAAAATGTAAGATAAAGGAACATTCTCTAAAGATACCAATGTGGACAAGGTAGCCAGGTGGTGCTGTGCAGAGACCTGAAGTGAGGAAAACCTTAGTACAAATTCAGACTCACACACTTACTATCTGCATGACCCTAGGAGAGCCAGGTGCTCTCTCTAAGATTCAGTTTCCTCACCTGTAAAATGGGCATGGTCCTAACATCTACTCCCACAGAACTGTTGTAAAGAGTAAATAAGATCATCTGGGCAAATCAAATCTTAAAGAACTTTATAAAAATAGCTATTGCTATTAGAGGGAACTGACCAACCAACTTAGATTTTTAAAGACAAGGATGAGTAAAAAAGCATGTCACAGTTCCATAAGGATGACAGAAGTGGTAAAGCCCAGAATGAACAGAGGCTGATGAGGCTAACAAAGGGCAACAAGAAGAAGTTTTCTAAAAGTATATTGTGGGAAAGAGGAGGATTAAAGAAAGGATAAAACCACAACCCAGAGGGTAATAGGATGAGGATGACAAATGATAAAGAAGATACAGAACTTCTCTATTTTTCTTTTCCTTTGGTTTTTTTTTTCTGACCATGGAAATGATCCTTGAACTGAAAAGGATAGAATAAATAAATAAACATGGCTAATAGGGATTGAATACCAAAGAGAAGTAAAAAGAAAATGAGGGAGCACCTAAATACCTGTGCAAGAAAAATAGAGCGAAGAGAGTACACTTCAATTTACACTCAGAGTCTAGAATATGTTTATAGAGAGACCATTAATCTAGATAAGGAAGGAAGGAGGAAATGACTGTAGATAAGGAAGTAGTGGTCACAAAGATCTGGAGTGGAATCATCATGATTTCTTTTATTTCTTTTTGAGGATGTTAAGAAACTGGTAGATCAGGAGAATGTTGTAGATAGGGTTTCCTTAGATTTAGCAAAGTGTTTGATAAAGATTTCCATGTTCTTCTCTGAAAATCATAGAAATATATAGGTTAGACCTTTATACAATTAGATGGATTAAAACAATTGACTGACCATATAAAAAAGTAATTATTGAAGGTTCAAAGGCAGCTTGGAAGTAGGCAGTTGTACTCTACCTTCAGCTCACAAATGAAAATTGTATTCCTTCTAGGAGTCATATTTTAGGAGGATGTTGAAGAGCTGGAGGCTACTGAAGGGAGGGCAACCAGGATGGTAAGAATAACAAGTCCAAGCCATGTGAGGACAGGTTGAAGGATATGGGAATATTTAGACAAGAGAAAGAGGACATAACAGAACAGGAGACATAATAGCTGCTTTCAAGTGTTTTATGAACTTTACTAGAAAGAGAGAGTAACTTTGTTCTGTTTTGTTCCAGAGGACAAAACAAAGAGCAATAGATTAAAGTTATAAAATTGCAAACTTAGGCTTCATGAAAAAAAAAATCCCTCAAATTATGGCCGTCCAAGATTAGAATGGAATGCCACAATAAAAAGTGGTTCCACCTCATTGAAAGGCTGCATAAGCAAAGATTGAATGACCTGAGGTGAGCATACTGTAGATGGAATTTTTTTCAGATTGGGATGGAGAATACGACACTGAAATGCTTTCCAATTCTGAAATTCTGTACCATTCTCAGGGATATGGGTTGGCCTGCGGTTCCTTCTAGCTGTAAGATTCTATAATTCAATAGAAGAGAATATAAATGTGTTATACTGAGAAACACTTCTGACCTTGGGGATAAGATATTGCCTAAATTGAACATCTTCTGACACTGCATGGGGCAGGTTGTTGGGAACGAGGTCAATGTATCGTTGTATCTCATGTATCACAGCATTGGTATAAGGCATCTTGTTTCTGTCCTCCATGCAGGGACCTCTATCTCGGCCAATCACACGATCAATTTCTTCATGAAGTTTACCTGTCACAATATGAATGAAAATTGATCTTAAAGTAGGAACAAAAACTACCTTCTCTCATATTTTCTCTGATTTTTCCCCAAGAGCCACATTGGTAAATAATGGACTTGAACCTCATATTCTGAGAGATAGATAGATAGATAGATAGATAGATAGATAGATAGATAGAAAGATAGACAGATGGGTGAAAATTCCATTTTAGAGTAAGTCAGCTGAGAATCCCTTGAGACACCTATGACCCATGCCCTCAAGACAACTTCAAGTTGTCCTTTAAAAAATGCAGGCCAAGCAACACTTGGTTAAGGAAATGAGGAGGGTTCTCAGTCTGGACCTGTTCTACAACTCAATGTGACCAACCATAGGCCCAAGGTACTTCCCTCTGTGGCTGTAGAGTGACAGGAATCCAGAGGCACCAGCTCCTTCTATGGTCAGGTAGGATCAAGAAGCTATCAGAAACCAGTGCCTCTCAATTATTCAGTTCCTCCCAGTTCTAGCACTGGGCTCCAGTCTCTATTCATTTCACTATCTATGTGGTTACCTCTAATAATAACTCACAATTATATACCACTTAACTAAGCAAGGTGGAGGTAGTAGTGGAGAAGGAGGAATAAGTAAACTTGAACATGTAATGACTTAAATACATTAAAATGGCAATAAAAAATTTCCAAGGAAAGTCTCAAAAGGACCAGGAACCCCTCTCATGTGGATTAAATTATTGTATTTTTATCCTTTATCCCACCTTCTATCTCAGGGTATTTGAGGAGAAGCAGGAGTCCATATCTCAGGTGGTGCTGGTTGTCTCTGTTCCTGCACAAATAGATCACTTACAGTGCGGACCAAGTTTTCAACGGTAAATTCAGACTGTGGTTGTTGCTTTTCCTAGGAATAATTTGGTATGATTAATGGAAAAGTAAGAGAGGCAGCAGGGCAAAATGGAAAGCATAATGGATTTGGAAGCAGAGGACCTTGGTTTAAATCTCAGTTCTGATATGGTTTTTTTTAATTTTGGGTGGGAGGGAAACAGGGTTAAATGATTTGGACAGGGTCACACAGCTGGTAAGTGTCTGTGGCCAGATTTGAACTCAGATGCTCTTAACTTCAGGGCCAGTGCTCTATCCACTGTGCCAACCTAGTTGCCCCCAATACACCACCAGCTCTGATCTTGACCTTGGGCAAGTCATTTAACCATTTTATGTTTCAGTTTCCTCATCTGTAAAATGAGGGAGTTGGATTCAATTACCTCCAAGGTACATTTCAGTTCTAAATCTATGACCCTGTAAATACATTAAATTCGATCAACACAATCCAAAGTAGAACAAGAAGCTAGCAATTATCAAAGCATTTTGGCCCTTGCAGATCTCACATATGGGAGAGAGACAGAGAGAAGAAAGATATGCGGTGAAGGATGGGGGGATATATACAGACAGACAGACAGACATACAGAAAAAGAGTAGACTTGCAATTTCATTGGCACAGGTTATCTTCCAGGTTAAAAAAAAAAATCTGTCTGCCAATGCAAGTCTGCACTTTCTCTGAAAAACTTAAAGTCTCTAGATAGTTGTCCAGCCCTAGGGCACTACAGTGTTAAGTGATTTGCCCAGGATCACATAGACATTTTGTGTCAGAGAGGGAACTTAAACTCAGTTTTGCCTGGCTCTGAGGGTAGCTCTTTATCTGCTACATCAGGGGGGTCAAACTCTCAGCTCTCAGGCCTGAAGACACCAACAAAACTGTGTGTGGCTGAAACCACATTAAAATGTAATTGGGAAATGTTTAGTAAAATAAATAAAGATACAACACAACAAAGAGAATGTTAATTTCTGCATTTTCTAAGTTAATATGAGGCCTACCAGGATCCATTTCTATTCATGTTTGACACAACTGTACTGTATGATACTAACTTGCAAGATATCTGTACCTACATATTATATATCAATCATATCTGTGGGTATACACAAGCAGCTAGGTGGTGCATTGGGTTGAGTTTAAATCTGGCTAACTGCCTGTGTGATCCTGGACAAGTCACTTAACCTTGGTTACCTCAGTTTCCTCATCTATAAAATGAACTAGAAATGGAAAACACGTCCAGTATCTTTGCCAAGAAAATCCAAAATGGAGTCATGAAGCGTTGGACTTAACTGAAATGACTAAGCAAGAAATGTACAATGACTGTATATATGTAAGCTCTTGTATTTTCTTTGGATTAAATTCTGTTATTCTATGAGTTCAATGAGATGAACAGGATTTATTAGTTTAGAAATAAGGAAGGAAAAAAATTATCAACTTCCATATATATAACAATTAATGCAAAAAGGATCCATGTATATTTTCCCATTTTATCCTCATCAAAATACTGTGATACAGTTAGTGCTTTATTATTGTTCATTTTACTAATGAGGAAATTGAGTGGTAAATGCTTTGCCCTTGACAATGAGATGTTGATATTGAGGAAAAGTCATGACTGAGACCAGAAATGAATATATAACAAATATCCAATGGACTAAAGATAAGAAAGTAAAAACACAGGAAAAGCAGGCAGGTACTAGGGGCATAATTCAAGTTGAAGTCAACTAAGGTCTATGCCACTGTGGGTGGTGGGGGGGGAAAGATATGGAATTCTGAAGATTCTCACACATGAAACACAAGAGACTACTGTACATATTAGTTCTAAAAATCTCTTGCTCTGGTCTACATATTTGCCCTCTCCCACATTCCCTCATCTACCAATGGGGTAGGAATCTGTGGGAGAATATACCTTATGTGCATAGGTTGATGAAGGAAGGATTTTCCTGGTCAGTTATGTTGACACATTGCTAAATTAAATGTTTTGAATTAATGTGTTTTTTGGTTCATGGTAAGAAAACCATAAGTGATGACCTCAGAGCACACTTCATGCTGTAAGTAGGTCATTGATCCATTTCAGCATTCCATCAGTATCTTTTACCTTCTCCCTGTTTCTCTGGTACTTTCAGGGTTTCATTTACTCCATATGAATTACATTAGCATATTGTTTTATTCTAGTTTTGCTTCTAATGCGGTGGATTTTTTTCTTTATGCAACTTTTCAATGATTTTCTTTCTTTTTGTTTTGCTCTTTGTTGTTTATGGAATGTGGAAAGTGAGGAGCCTCTAACTCCACTATCTTGACTGTAAAACCCACCAACCTCCCCACAAGTACTTACCACAGCAGCCCTCCATTTCCAATTAGGCTGCTCAGATTAAAGTTCCCTATTCCCACTGTCTTTGTAGAGTCCTGAAATGTCCTGCAGTCCTCACTCTAGCTCTGGGACCTCCTTCAAGACCCAGACTAAAACCTAACTCTTCCAGAAGGAAGTCTTATGTTAACCCACCAAATATTATATTTCTTGCTAATTTCAAATTCTTCATCACTTAAATCCTCAATTTATAATCTATTTTGGCTTTCCTTACACATTCCTGATAATTATTCTTGTCCTGCATGGGCTTTCTCCTGTCTGTTGGGTTAGAAATTCCATCAGGGCTAGGACCCTGTCTTCTCATTCTTCTCATATAGTGCTCTGGCCATATTATGATTAAAATATGATTATTTACTGCTCTATGTTTGTGAATGTGAATGTCAGCCTCTAAGACACAAGCCATTTCACCTACAGAACTGAGATTCAGACCTGTACTGACACTCTACCTGCTCCATTTTCATCAGGAAACAATCAATAAAGTCCCGAGGATTGCTGGGATCCAGTGTTCTTTGGTGTTCCTTCACTTCTTCCAAAATAAATTCAAGTATTGATTGCATATTTTTAACTGCTTTGTGATGAGATCCAGGGAGATAACGTACTAGAGATGGAAAAGAATTGTAGACCTAAAAAAAAATATTTACTTTAAAAAAGAAAATAATTTTCTACTCTAGCACTTGGATCATGTTGAGAATAGGGCTGAGTAAGGATGGGACAAGTGCCCTTTGGAAAATAGTGACTTTTCTCATATTTCCTAGAAATGCCCTAAAAATTAGCATTCTGTTCCTTGGTTGCCTGAAACTGCTTGGCTTTCACTCTCAATTCTTACTTCCAACAGAAAAGTTCTCATCCTTTCTCATTTAAGGTCTTCTAAGAGCTCAGCCTACCACCTTCCATTGGGACAGCTAACTCATCTGCTAACTGATCCAAATTCGGGTGCACAAGGGAAAAGTCAGCTTGTCTCTAGTAACATGAATTTTAACATTCAGTCCCTGTGACCAGTGGGTGAACTACTCCAGGGAGGGGCCTTATAATGTCCCTCAAATCAGACCACATAGGGTGACCTTTTCTGTCTTTAGTCCTTGTCAATGAAGAAGAAAATGGGAACCCATTGCAATATGGCACTACTGTACTCCAATGGAATGAATGATGAACTCTAGCCTAGCTGCTTGTAGTAGTTTCTTGAAGTAATTAAAATATATATTCTGAGCTCCAAACAGAGAGAAATTGGTCTCACCTTCATCCATGGGGAACTTACGATCTTGATGTTTTCATTCAAAAGCTTCATTAAATATAGAAATTTCTGGTCTTTATATTCAAAACATTTCTGGAAAATGATAGAGCAGATTACATTGCAAGGAGCACACCAAGATGAATGTGGGGTCACATGGTAATCCTAAAGGAAGAAAGAGAGAAAGAAAGACTTTAATACTAGCATTGTGATTGAAAGGAAGATTTGCCTGCCTTTAGGTAGGACCTGACTGTCCTCCTTTCCCTTCTAGTTTACATTCTAGCTTGGCACAGCAAGGTTGAAAATAAGCCACCCTTTATGAAGCATCTGATTTCATGCACATGAGAATCCTAAGTGCAAATAGATAATTCCCATTTTATAGGTGAGGTTGCTGAGGCTCAAGAAAATCAGCTGATTTATGTGCACACTAGGAAGGATCAAGATGTGGAATGCAACCAAATTCTCTCCTGTCCCCAAGTAAACTGTTCTTCTTACCATGCACCATCCCTTCCCATTTCTAAATCCATATTCATCACCTCACTATAACCAACTTTTACTTTCAGACTTCGTGTCTATTTTTAAATTATATTTCACTGTATTTCAATCATTTATCCCAGCATGAGGGTTGCAGCACTGGTCTGGAAGCCTGCTATTCAAATGCTCTTAGGTTCAGGGTTCTGGGTTGTGAAAGGATTGATAATGTCAAGGTGGTGATTCTAGGTTTTCTTGACTGGCCTCTCGTCTCTCCCTTAGGATGCCTCACTGTTTTAGCAAGGCTGTCCCATTTGCCTTATGAATAGCAATTGGCTGGCAGCTGGTGGCAATGGACAGTCCCTTTTCCACAGGAGTTGCTTTCTCAGGTGAGAGCGATCAGGGCTGCACCAGGACCAGTGGTCTAGAGCTTGCTGCCACCCATGTGGCCCTCATGCGTATGTACCTATTGGTAGCAGCTAGTCATCAGTTGCTGCTAGTGGTAAAGAGAAATATGAGCCCCTTCTCCACAAGGTAGCTCCTGTGGACACTGGTTTTGCTGTTTCCCAGTCTCTTGGGTTTGGAGGTCCTGAGCTGCCTCCGTCACGGTCAAAGGGGAGATTGTGGTTGAGGTGGTGGGTATACTAAAGAGGCCCAAGGACAGAGTCTTGGAGATATTCACACTCAGGGGACTGAAGGTGGATAGTGATCCAGCAAAAGAATATTGAGAAGCAAAAATCACCACAAAGAAGAGCCAGTGGAGAACAGCATGATAGAGGTGAGGGAGAAGAGAGTAACAATCAGCCAATCTGCCAGCAGTCACTTAGCTCTTACTAGGCTCTGTGCTAAGCACCAGGGGCACACAGACAATAGTAAGACAGCCCCTGCCCTCAGAGGGCTTACATTATACTGAGGGAGGCAACATCTACACAAAAGTGTGGCAAAAGTCCCGGATTCCACAGTAGTGGGGAAGTGCTGTTCTCAGTTTATTCCTATATTATTGCTGGCAAAATTTTCTGGAGTAGCAGAGCACATGCAGCTAATTTTGAGCAACAACTGACAGTATCCTTCTACTTCCCAGTTCCTACCACCCAACACACACACACACACACATACACACACACACACACACACACACACACGCATAGAAAGTACATATAAGTGTTGCCTTTTATGGTTTAAAAGGTAGTTATTCCATAGAATTTATGGCATCAGCACCCTCTGGTGTCCTGTGGCCCCCTAAGTTTCAGATTTCATAGAAGGATGACAACCCTTCTGTGAGATAGTTTAGATGTGGGGGGAGGGGTGAAGGAGGGAAGCATGAAGGGAAACAAGCTTCCAAGAAATGCTGCTGAGTCAGCTCATTGACTTTCTAGCAATGTTCTCAGCCCTGCTTCCACTCCTTTGATTAGTCAGAAAAACTCTGCACTCCCCAGAATGATCCTAAAGCAATGCCTTCTGCCCCTGGAGTCGTTGACTAAAGGTAATGGAACTGGTGCTGCTACGTTCTTGTGAGCTCTGTTCCATCTGAAAAGGAATACAAACAAGTAAGGTATTCCCTTAAATGTTCCTCACCATGCTGCTTCCTCACAAGATTAGCATGAACTCATTAGCAGAGCTGCACTGCCTCTCATCTCTTCTCTCAGCTGTCTTGACCCTTCAGGGCTTCTAGGAATGACCACATGGCCATGGCATATCCCCAGGATTGGCCAAAAAGTGCAAACATAGTGGTTTCAGACTACTAAGGACCAACCTTAGTCTGCATGAGTTATAAGGGGTAGGACAGATTTTTGTAAGGTCAGTGGTAACAAAGTAAAAACCACCAACCTTTTGTTTTTTTTAACTCCTCCATAAGATTCTTTGCCACTTCTTGGACTCGCTCTTCGATGCTCCTCTTCCCCATCCCAAAATTCCTCAGGGTCATGAGGGAGAAGCGGCGGATTTGCTTCCATGTTTCTCCATTGCTCATGACAATGCCTAGAAAGGGAGCAGGAAGAAGAGAGACCTTAGACTCTAAAGATCCTCAAAGTCCATGGCAAAAAGTCCTTGGGCCCTTCAACACCCGTTGTTCCAGGAGAATAGTTTATGGGGTCATTTTACTTTCTCCTCTATCTGTACTGTTTCCTGTCTCATTCTCTCTTCATCACAGTCACAAACACATCAGTGGCCCTACACCCACATCCTGCTCCTGGTAATGAAATGGCCACAAAGAGGGAGGCCAGGATAAAGACATAATTTGAGAACTGAATGGTTATAGGGCAAGTTAGTTATATCTCCATCTTTTTACACAAGGAACCTAAAAGGATGATGTCCTGAAGTCCTAGTCTCCCACTTCACACAGGTACCAAAGGTGAGTGAGAGTTTCTGTGTGTCTTTTTGTGGGTTACTAGGTGGTGCAGAGGAAAGAGTACCAGATGGAGTCAGGAAAACTCATCTTCATGAGTTCAAATCCAGCCTCAGACACTTACTGTTTATATGATACTGGGCAAATCACTTAACCCTGTTTGTCTCAATTCCTCATCTGTAAAATTGCCTGGAGAGAAAGTAGAAAACCAACTCCAGTATCTTTGCCAAGAAAACCCTACACTGGGTCATGTAGAGTTGAACATGACTGAAATGATGGAAAATAAGAGGTACACTTAATAAGAATAGAAAGTTATGAAGCTCAGTAGAAATCCCAAATCGTGTGGCTTTCCTTAGCTTCCTTTCTTTCCCCTAAGTCTGAAACAATCCTACACAGGATTGTTGTTTATGGGGAAGTGATTGTTGAGTCAAAACAAAACATAGCAATTATACAAAGAGTTGTAGTTAATTTGAGCAATGGAAAAGGTGATCACATGCCTTTATGGTACACACATTGATGTAACATACTAAAGCTTAACATGGCAATCCTTCTTTCTCTGAATATATCAACCTTCCTACCTTCAGATATCACCCTCTGATTGCAGATGTGGGAAGACTTCACTAACTAAACTTATGTGAGAAATATCCTTTTGCCTGTAATCTTATTTCCATGGACCTTTATAAAGATCAAATTCATTACCCTCTGCTTCAAGATCCTTCATAAGGGAACATTTGGCCTGCAGTCAAAAGACCTGACTTCAAATAGCCTAGATACTTACTAGCTAAACTAATCACTAAATCTTTTTGCTTCAGTTTCATCATTTGAAAATGAAGAGTAATAATAGCACCCCCTAATGGAGTGGTTGCAAAGAACAAATGAAATAATACTTATAAAGCACTTAACACAATGCCTGGTACATAGTAGGTACTCTATTTGTTAGCTCTTGTTGTAGTTGTTGTTGTTGTTGATTCATTCATTCATTTCCCACCTTGATTTACTCATATGTTCCTACTACAAGTATTCTACATAGCAGATAATGTGTTTGCCTTCTAGTCAGGTTATCAGGAGTCATAATGAAAAAGGTTCTCAGAGCTTCTCTGTCTGTGTCTCTCTCTGTGGTCTCTGTCTATCTTTCTGTCTTTTTTTTTCACTTCATCCTTTCTTCTACTTTAAATGGAGATAACATACAACATGAAGCAATGCAGCTGCTGCTATGGACAAAAATATTGGCTCACTACATCCTCCCCAAGAAGCCACAGGTCTGGGGGCTTTGGTATAAAGGTGGGTCTATTTCCACTAATTTCTAGGAATACTATTATTTTTTCTATTCTTGTCTTTCTCTTCTTCCTCTATACCCAGCAGAAACTTACCCATTCCATTGTAACCATTTGAAAAGTGGCATAGGTGGTCTATCAGCAAACTTGTCACCATGATCAATCAGAGCTTCTTTCACTGCATTGTACCATATAACACGACAACACGCTCAACACCAAGTTGCAGAGTGAACACTGGGCCATATTGTTTTCCTAGCTGTGGAAAGAGATGTGGGCAGTAAGGAGAGGGTCATCACTGAATTGGGTGATAAACAGCTGCCATTACTGTTGTTGACCTTATAGAAGAAGTTCTCAATCCACTATCACTCCTTCAAAATATTTCTGACATTTATTACAGGGAGGATGATACAAACCATGAACCAAACTGAGCCATAGATGGCTTGAAAGGCTAAAAGTTCATCCTGTGCCTTGGGCTAGAAGCCAGAAGACTGGTTAATAAAGCACAGGTTATGATCTCAGTGCAACATCCCAAACTTTTGAGAGGTTGAACTTATATTTCACAGCTAGGTGCCATAGTGGATACAGCACTGGACCTGGAATCAAGAAGGCTCTGTGCAAATCCAGTTTCAGATACCTAACAGCTATTGCGACTCCAGGCAAGTCACTTAACCTCTGTCTGCCTCAGTTTCCCATCTGTAAAATTAGGATAATAACGACACCTAATTCTAAGGTTCTTTTGAGAATAATAAAATAATATTTATAAAACATTTGGCAAACCTGAAATCACTATATAAATGCTATTATTTTATTATTATTATTGTTGTTGTGTTGTTGTTGTTGTTCATCTAAAGCTTTGAGAATAACAGATTTGGAAATGGGTACAATGCTGTCAGTGAAATCCTGGAGCAGAAAAGGTGCACATTCCAATAAATCCTACAAACCAGTATCATTGATCATAGGCATACATCCAGAATAAACTTTGGAGATCATTTAAACCCTTTTTTCGGTCATGAACTCTTGCAATAGGCTAGTAAAGCCTATCTACTCCTCTGAATGATATTTTTAGATTGAAATACATAGGATTACAAAGGAAATCACTTATATTACAATAAAATAAAGATGTAATTTTTCCCATCCTAACTCACAGAACCTTTGAAATATATCTACAGACCCAATGGGATTTCATGATAGCAAGATTAAGAACTCTTCTAAATCAATCATAATTTTATATATGAGGACACTGAGGCCCCAAAGATCAGGATAGATCTGGGAAGAATTTGGTAAAAAAAAAAAATCATTTGTTTATTAAGCTACCAGGTAAAAATGAGAACATAATTTTGTTTCACATATTAATCTCAATCTTTTCTCACAACTGTGAGGCAGATAGGATATTTTTTTTTATAAAATCCTCATACAGACATAGGAAACTAAGATCCAAAGAGGTCATCATGACTTTTCTGAGGCACAAAGCTAGTGATTATCAGAATCTGGACTTGAAGTTCAAATTCAATGACTTTTCTACCACCCCATGTTAACTTTCAAAGGCTTTGAGATCTACAGATCTTAGTTCAGAACTCACTGGTTCTTCTTGAGGCCAGGGTTGCTTTCAATCAGCCACACTTAAGATTATATGCAAGGACTGGGGCAGCACACAGACACTGCTTAAGGGTTCCTTTGAAGGATGTGCAAGGAAAACATTCTCCCTCTGATCCAACAAATGCTGGAGGTTCTCACCTGTTTGCAGGACCTACTCCTCCCTCAGGCAACAGAAGTAATCAGGCACATTAAATACCACCTTTATTCCTGTGGTAGGCAATGAGCAATTTAAGTGGGACTATGGCATTTTCTCCTACAACTTCACAGTGCCAATGTGACAGTGATAGCAGAGGATGGCAGTTGTTCTAGAACTGATTTCATCAATTCTACAGGAATTGATGGCACCCAGCTAGTGCTGAAGCATTGGGTCCTGATGGCCACTACAGTGAATCAAATATAGTCTAGAAAACCTATGAGGTGTCTACCTCCCTACTCTAACGTGCTCTACTCTTTAGAACAAGCTGCTTGAAGACAGTCCTGCAAAACAAACTGAATGCCGCTAGAGTCAGGAATGAAACCAACAGAAGACAGAGCTACTTACTTACCTTGCAAAGAGATTGAGGGATATTCTTAAGGTCCACCTGGAGCATATTGCCAAATGGGAAGAGGAACAGGACCAGGTGGAAGTTTTCCTCTTCCAAAGCCCTTTCTCCATGATAAAATGAGAAGCAGACATGACATACAGAGCAGTAAGCCAAGAGCAATGGCCACAGATGGATCCATTGACACTCTTCCTTACTGCTAATGCAATAGAAGGCTCAGAATCCAAGCTGGGAAGGACTGCAAACACAAGGTCAATCAGCTTATAAGTCCTTGGCATCCTGATTAAGCTTCTGATGGACTTTGGCCTGCCACTAAGATTAACAGAACACTCCTCTTGTTCTATACTGGTGTATTTTAAAATAACAGGAGCCATTAAATTTGTGGTTTGAAGTTTTACCGATTCATCTTGCTCCTTATGTGCCACAGTTATTTCCCAATATGGCCCTGCCTCCCCTTACAATCAATACCTTCAAAAAACATTAACAAAACTAATGATATAGGACTTTGACAGTGTATGTCACATACCATAGTACATTACCACTCTGCTGCTAGAGTGTTTCTTAATCTGTTCTAAGAGTGAGGCCACTTTTATAACATTAAAAATCTCATTGACCCGTTGTTGTTTGTCTTTCATTCTTGAAGAGGATCATGACTTCAGGGAGGGGATGCAGTGAGCTTTCCTTTAAATTATAAATAATTTCTCTCTAAAGCCATCAGCAAACATTATCTGTGATGGGTATAAATCAGGAACTTTTTCAGTAAGATCAGGGCAAAGCAACAATGTCACTGTTATTCAATCTTATTCTAGAAATGCTAGTTATAGCAATAACAAAAGGGAAAGCAATTGAAGGAATTAGAATAGACAATGTGGAAACAAAACTATCAGTCTTGGCGGGAAATATGATTATAAACTTAGAGAATTCTAGAAAATCAACTAAAATTAATTAAAATAATAACTTCAACAATGTTGTGAAATATAAAACATCAGCATTTATATATATTACCAAAAAGGTCCATCAAGAAGAGATAGAGAAGTTGCATTTAAAATTACTGCTTATAGTAGAAAATCCTTAGGATTCTGCCTGCCAAGAGAAAACCAGGAACTATATGAACACTTTCACACAAATAAAGTCAGATCTAAATAACTGCAGAAATATTAATTGCTTACAAGTAGGACAAGCCAATATAATAAAATTGAAATTTTTACCTAAATGAATTTACTTATTCAGTGCCACACAACCAAACTATCAAAAAGTGATTTATAGAGGTAGAAAATATAATAACAAAATTCATTTTGTAGAACAAAAGATCAAAATATCAAGAGAATCAATGAAAATTTCAAAGAAGGTTAACTGCAGGCTAGATCTCAACTCTACTACAAAGGATGATCATCAGAATAGTCTGGTATTGATTATGAAATAGAGTGGTGGATCAGTGGAATAGGTTAAATACATAAAACATAGAAATAAATGATCATAATAATCTAGTGTTAAACCAACCCCAAGATCTAAGCCTTTGAGAAAAGAACTCACGATTTCACAAAAATTGCTGAGAAAACTTGAAAGCAGTTTGGCAGAACATAGGTATAGAACAACATCTCATACCATATACCAAGATAAAGTCAAAATGGCTATATGATTTAGACATAAAGGTGATCTCATAAGCAAAGTAGGATAGCATGGAATACTTTCTCTGTTAGATTTATCATTAAAGGAAGAATTTATGACCACATAAAAGCTAAAGAGCATTATGGGATGTAAAGTTGGCAATTTTATTGCATTATATTAAAAAGTTTTTGTGTACACACACATATATACACACACAAAGAAGAATGCAATCAATATTAGAAGGAAAGCAGGCAACTGGGGGGGTGAGCAAATTTCTCTGATATAGGCCTCATTTCTCAAATATATGGAGAACTGAGTGAAATATCTAAGAATATGAGTCATTCCCCAATTTATAAATTGTCAAAGGATATAAACAAACAGATTCCAGATGAAGAACTCAAAGCTATATATGTTCATATAGAAAACATTCTAAATTAGTATTGATTAGAGAAATACAAATTAAAACAACTCTGAGAAACCACCTCATATCTATCAGATTGACTATTACAACAGAAAAGGAAGATGGCCAGTGTGGAGGGAATGTGGGAAAATTGGAATATGACTGCACAGTTGGTAACAGTGAACTGTTGTGAACTGATCCAACCATTCTGGAGAGCAATTTGGAACCATGCCCAAAAGGCTATAAAACTGTACATGCCTTTAACCCAGCAAACCACTTCGAGGCCTGTATCTGAAAGAGATTATACAAAAGAGAAAAGGATTCATACGTACAAAAATATTTATAGCAGCTCTTTTAGTGATGTTAAAGAACCGGAAATTGAGCAAATGCTCATCAATTGGACAATGGTTGAACAAGTCGCAGGATATGATTATGGTGGATTACTACTGTGATATAAGAAATGATGAGCATGATATTTTAAGAAAAACCTTGGAAGATACATTTGAACTAATGCAAAGAGAGGTGTGCAGAGCCAGAATAACTTTGTACACAGTAACAGTAATATTAAACAATGAACAACTGAGACCAACTTAGCAATTCTCAGCAATACAATGATCCAAGACAATTCCAAAGGATTCATTATAAAAATACTTTCTACCTCCACAGAAAGAACTGATGGAGTTTCAATAAAGGTCAAAGCTTTCTTTTTTTACTTTCTTTTTTTCTTTTTCATTGTTTTTTTTTCCCTTTGACACTGTGTAGTCTTTTGTATCTTGTCTAATATGGAAATATGTTTTGCATTACTGCACACATATAATATACACACATACATACATACATACATACAAACATACAGGATCTGGAACTTAAAATTTTAAAAATGACTGCTTAAAGCTGTTTTAAATGTATTTAAGGAAAAAAAATGAAAGAAATAAAATGGGAGAAAAACAAATGCTGATTATTTACTAGTGATTCTCAATTTAAAGAATCCAATAACAAAAGTTCCCAGAGAAGAATTTCCTCAATGGGTTCCTGCCAATGTAAGGGCCCAATACTTATCCCAGGCAAGGTCTCACATATAAGACCTTATAAACTCTGTATGAGGAGGGTGCTGAGGCCTTCCCTCACAGGGAGGAGCACAGCAGCTCATCATCCTCAGTAGCCACTAAAAGTGAAAGAGACCAAGTGGCCTCCAAGGGAGTCTTTTGTGTGTATTCTGAGTGCACTCAACATCCATGTTCTCCCAGGACTACAGCTTCAATGGCCAGTCCCTGGTTATGGCAGGAAGAAAAGAAGGAAGAAAAGAAGGAAGAAGGAAGGAAGAAGGAAGGAAGGAAGGAAGGAAGGAAGGAAGGAGGGAGGGAGGGAGGGAAGGAAGGAAGGAAGGAAGGAGGAAGGAAGGAAGAGGGAAGGAAGGAAGGAAGGAAGGAAGGAAAGAAGGAAGGAGGGAAGGAAGGAAGGAGGGAAGGAAGGAAGGAAGGAAGGAAAGAAGGAAGGAAGGAAGGAAGGAAGGAAGGAAGGAAGGAAGGAAGGAAGGAAGGAATGGAGGGAGGAAGGAAGGGGAAAGAGAGAGGGAGGAGGGAAGAAAAATGAGGAAAGGAGAAGGGAGGAGGTATAAGAGGACTCTATGGGCAAAAGATTTCATTTCTCTAATGGAAATATGAGGTGAGGCTGTGGGTTGTGAGATGTCCAAGAAGGGGGACCTCTGAGAGACTTGAGGGGGACCAAAAAGGGAAAAACCATAGCAGTAAGGTAGTTAATTATGGAGGTATAAGAGGATTGCTCTGCCACAGTGAGGGCCCAATGAGATGATATGAAAATCTGTAGTGGACCCAGGAGGAACATTCTCATGATTTTCTCTAGCTTCATTCATTAGCCCTGGAGTAAGGGCAAAGGAAGTAAATGGTGGGAATAATCTTACCCAGACTAGGAGTTGGCATGGTAAGACTGGAGAAAAAGATAAGGAATTTTGAATTAAACATTAACAAACAATAAGTGCAAAACAGAGAGCAATAAAGTTTATTGTTGCAATCCCTTGTACTTCAATGAACCCAAGAAGGGATTACCTTGAAAGCTTGGGGTGGAGGGGGGGAAAGGTTATTGACTCAAAGGGAATAAACAGTTACATAGAGCTTACTAGGTACTAGACACTGTACCAAGTATTGTACAAATATTATCTTATTGGATTCTCACAACTGCTTTGTGAGATGGGTGATGTTATCCCCATTTTACAGTTGGGGAAAGTGAGGTTAAGTGACTTGCCCAGAGTCACACAGCTAGTAAGGGTCTCAGTTCTTCTCAACTCCAGGCCCAGCATTCTCTCCACAGTACCACCTTAGTGGCTAGCTTTATACTAGGATACTATGTCTTAAAAAGCTCTAATTTCTAAAGGGATTATCAAATTTATAGTTCAGATCCTAATTGGTTCAGAACCCTAATAATATAACTTCAGGCATCCTCTTGCTAGATCATTTGTATCTTGTGTTTCTTTTTCCTTTCTGTTTGTAAACATGATTATGTAGGCTATGTCAGTCAATTAAAATTTATTAAGTATATACCATGTAAGAAACACTGCTAAGTGCTGGGGATACAAAAGGAGGCAAAAGACAATCCCTGTCCTCAAGGAGCTTACAGTCTAATAGGAAGACAACAAACCATTGAATTTGCATGAGCAAACAAGCCATATACAAAATAAATAGAAGATAAGCACAAGAAGGAAGGCACCAGAATTAAAAGGGTTTAGGAAAAGCTTCCTGTACAAGGGGGGATCTTAGTTGGGACTTAAAGGAAGCCAGTCAGTGGTGATGAGCAGGGAGAGCATTCCAGGTATAAGGAACAGCCAGGGAAAAGGCCCAGAGACAAGAGATGGAGCACATTTGTTTGTGGAACAGTGAAGAGATTAGGTTCCCTATATGAGGGGCATGGTGAGAAGTTAGGTGCAAGAAGACAGGAAAGAAAGGAGGGGATCAGGTTATGAAGGCCTTTGAGTCCCAAACAGAGTATTGTGCATTTGATCCTAGAGAGGATAGGAAGACGCTAGAGTTTATTAAGTGGGGAGGTGACATACTCAGACCTGCACTTTAGGAAAATGATTTAGGTGGATGAATGGAAGATAGATTGGAGCAGAGAGAGAATGGAGGCAGGTAGATCAACTAGCAGATTATTGCAATAGTCCATGAATGAAGGGGTAAAGGCCTGTACTAGAGTGGTGGCAGTGTCTGGGAAAAGGGGCTATTGAAGAGACATGTAAAGGTGAAATAGGCCTTGGCAAAAGATTGGATATGGGAGGTGAAAGATAGTGGATATCCCAGGATGGCATCTAGGCAGAGAGCCTAGGAAAAATGGTGTTGCCCTCTATGACAATAGGGAAGTTAGGAGGAGGGGAAGGGCTTAGGGGGAAAAGATAATGAGTTCAATTTTGGACAGGTTGAGTTTAAAACACCTGAAAAGCAACAGGAGATGGGAAATTGGAGGTCAGCTGACAAATTTGGGTAGAATAGGTAGATTTGAGAATCATCAGTATAGAGATAATAATTAAACCCGTTGGAGCTGAAGAGATCACCAAGTGAAGTGGTATAGATGGAGAAGCAGCTCTGATAGAATTCTCTGGGACACCTACAGTTAAAGGGCATTTTCTGCATGAGCATCCTGTGAAGGAGACTGAGGAGCACACAGATGAGTAGGAGAATCAGAAATGGTGTCTTGAAAACCCAGAGAGAAGAGAGTGTCAAGAAGAAGAGGGTGATTTAACAGTATCAAAGTTTGCAAAGAAGTTGAGAATTAAGTTTGAAAAAAAGACCATTGGATTTGGCAACTGAGATCACTGGCAACTTTGGAGAGAGTAATTTTGGTGGAATGATGAGGTTGGAAGCCAGATTGTAAGTGTTAAGAAGGTGAGAGGACCTGAATTAGAGGCATCTATTGAAGACAGACTGTTGAAGGAGCTTAGTCACAACATGTGAGAAAGACATAGAACTATCATTAGTGGAGATGGAATAATCAAGTGTTTGATTTGAGGTTGAGAGAGACATAGGCATTTTTGTAGGTAGTAGGGAAGGAGCCAGCAGAAAGGGAGGGATTGGGGAAGACAGAGGTGAAAATCTGTTCAAGGAGATGGGATGAAATAAATCACTTGTGCAGATAGAGAGGGGTTAGCTTTGGAAAGAAGTGAGGTCACTTCTTCCCGTGAGACAGGGAGGAAAGAGATAGTGAAGGAAGGAATATGAGTGGTAAACATACAGATTTCCTTGGCTTCCTCTAAATCCAAAGCAAAATCCCATGTTTTTCAGAAATCCTTTCAGACTCCCTCTTCATTCTAGTGCTTTCTTTCTGTTGTTTCCTACTTTGTAGATCACTTGTTTGCGTATTATTTGCAGGTTGACTCCTGTATTCGATTATGAGCTCCTTGAAAGAAACTACTGTCTTTTGCCTGTTTTTGTATCCCCAGTGCTTCCTGGCACATAGTATGCACTTAACAAATGTTTATTGATTGAGATGAGGAACAAGAGAGGAGGTTGCTCATGTTGAATTTCCTCATTTTTGTCTGTAAAAATAGGAGGCCATGTTCTCAGGTGAAAAGTGGAGGCAAGGGGAGCCATGAGAAATTGAAGGAGAGATGAAAAAGATTGGAAGAGTTGCTGTGGGGAGCAGGGTAGGGATAAGATAAAGGAGGTACAGTAAAATTGCCTAGCAACAGTGAGGGCCCAGTTGAGGTTGTGTAACATGAATTTGCAGTGCAGCTGATCAGAATGGTCATGAAATTTCTCCACCTTCATTCAGCGGCACTACTGATAGCAGCAAAGGTGACATGGTGAGAATGATCCAAGGCTGAGGCTTGGCAAGGTAAATCAATTAAACATTTACTAAGTAACCACTATGTGTCAAGTACTGTGCTACTTGCTAGGGCTACAAAAAAAAGGCAAAAGACAACCCACAAAATAAAGAGGCTAGGGAGTACTTTATGAAGAGGTCAACAGGGAGAACAAGAAAAGAGTGAAGTTAATGCAGTGTCAGTGATGGCCTAGGAAAGAAAGGAAGGGTTGAGGGGTTGAAGGTGATGGTGTACTGTAATAGTAGGGTTTCGAAAGAGAAGGCAGAGGAAAACATGGAAAGAAAATAGATTAAGGTCAGGTAAGCAGATTTTGGGAAACTGATGGTTAGTTAGGGTATTTGAGGAAAGGTCATTATGTTTGATGAATTCCTACATACAGGGGCAGTAGCTGGGGAGGAGAAACATTGAGAGCCAGGTTGTTGCTGTCTTTATCCTGTGTTCTCAAACAGGACCATGACATCAGGAAGGTGATGCTATGAGTTGCAAGTGAATTGGACTTAAGTGAAAGAGGGCTGTGCAATGTCACCGGCCTCTTTCTCCTCCTGAGCCATCTAGGTGCAGTGTCAAGATATGGATCAGGACAACTGGAGATGGCAACTCGTTGAGGAAGGAAGGGGAGAGACCCTTTTTAGCACCTAGATAGGTTTGGTGAACTGTATGCCTACTCTGTTCCATTGATCTAAATTTCCATATCTTAATCACTACCAGATAATTTTGATAATTACTATTTTAGAAGAGAGTTAAAGGTTTGGTACTGCTAAACAACCCTACTTTCCCTTTTTTTAATTAGTTCTTTGATATTCTTGAGTTTTTGCTCTTCCAAATGGATTCTGTTATTTTTTCTAATTCAGTAATTTTTTTTTTTGGTAAATTAATTGGGACGGCATTCAATACACAAATTAGTTTAGGTAAATTGTCCTTTTTATTATATTGGTCCTGCCCACTCACAAACAATATTTCTCCAATTATTTAAAACTCGTTTTATTTTGTTTATATAGTTTCTGGGTTTCTTTTGGCAGGTGTACTCCCGGGTATCTTGTACTGTCTAGAATTATTGGGGGTTTTTAGGCAATTGGGGTTAAGTGACTTGCCCAGGGTCACACAGCTAGTAAATATTGTGTTTGGTCTGAGGCTGGATTTGAACTCAGGTACTCCTGACTTCAGGGCTGGTGCTCTGTACACTGCGCCACCTAGCTGCCCAAGAAGTATTTTAAATGGGGTATCTCTTGCTATCTCTTCAACAGGGTTTTGTATGTGACATATAGGAATGTTAATGATTTATGTGGATTTACTTTATATCCTGCTACCTTGCTAAAATTGTTGGGGTTTGTTTTGTTTTGCTTTTGCTAAAATAGTTAATTGTTTCAACTAATTTTTTATTTGAGTCTTTGGGATTTTTCAAGTTTATCATCATATCATCTATAAAAAGAGATAGTTTTATTACCTCATTCCCTGTTCTGATTCCTTTCTATTTCTTTTTCTTAAATTCCACTTGGTCATTATATATATTCATTAGGGAAATAGTTCATACTTTGTTTTTCTGTTTTTCCTCTTCCTGGTTGAAGTATCAGTATCATATTTGTTTCAAAAGAAGAGTTTGGTAGGATCCCTTCTTTGCCTATAATTTCAAATAATTTACTCAATATTGGAATTAGTTGATCTTTAAATATTAATAAAATTCACTTGTAAATCCATTTGTATGGTACTTTTTTTCTTAGGAAGCTCTTTTGTGGGCTGTTCAATTTTTTTTTTGTAAAATGGATCCATTTAGATATTCTATTTCCTCTTCTGATAATATAGGCAATTTATGTTTTTGTAAATATTCTTCCATTTCACTTAACTTGTTAAATTTATTGCCATGCAATTGGATGAAGTAATTCCTCATAATTGCTTTAGTTTCATCTTCATTTAGTGGTATATTTACCCTTTTCATTTTTAATACTAGTGATTTGGTTTTCCTTTTTTGAAACAAATTAACCAATGGTTTATCTATTTTATTGATTTTTTCATAAAAAACTTCTAGTTTCATTTATTAATTCAATGGCTTTTTACACTCAATTTTATTAATCTCACCTTTAATTTTTAGGACTTTCAATTTAGTGTTTAATTCTGTATTTTTACTTTGTTCATTTTTCTAGGTTTTTTAAAAATTGTATTGGTGTGTTATTTCTCTATTTTATTGATGTAAGCATTTAGAGATACAAATTTTCCTGTCATTACTGTTCTTATGATGTCCCATAGATTTTGATATATTGTCTCATTGTTGTTATTATCTTTAATGAAATTATTGATTATTTCTATGACTTGTGCTTTAAACCATTCATTCTTTAACATTAGGTTGCTGAATCTCTAATTAATTGTTAATCCATGTTTTCATGGTCTTTTATTAAATATGATTTTATTGCATTATGATCTGAAAAGATACTTTTACTGTTTCTTCTTTTAGTATAAAATTTTTATGTCCTAATATATAGAAAATCATTGTAAGGATACCGTGAAGTGCTGAGAAAAAGGTTTATTTCTTTCTCTTTCCATTCTAGTCTCTCCAGAGATCTGTCTATTGTTTGGTTAGATTTCTAGTTCTGAGAGGGAAAAGCTGTCTCCCACTATTATAATACTACTACCTATCTCCATCTGTAATTCACTTAACTTTTCTTTTAAAAATTTCAATGTTATCGAATTTGTTGCATATAGGTGCAGTATTGTTATTGCTTTATTGTCTATAGTACCTTTAATCAAAATCAGTTATCTTGTTTGTCTCTTTTAATTAAATCTATTTTAGCCATAACTGTCAGATTTCATAAATGCTGACTGCATTTTTTGTATCAGCTGAAGTATGGTAAATTCTACTCCATTTCTCCATTTTAACTCTGTGTGTATCTCTCATTCTTAAAAGTGTTTCATGTAAAATATATATTATTGGATTCAGATATTCAATCCTTTTGGTTATCTGTTTCCATTTTACAGGTGAATTCATCCCATTCACACTCAAGTTATATTACTGTTTGTGTATATCCATATTACCTTATCTTCTCCCCTTAACCTCCTATTCTTTATTCTACTCACTCCTCTAAGAGTCCCTCTCTTGTCCTCTCTTCCAACCATCCTAAATTTTAATATACACAGCCTTCTAAAAGTCTTTCCCCAACCCTTTCTCCTAGTCTTCTCACCTCTCTACAAGTCCACAAGATTTCTCCACCCCTCCATATGTACAGTTTCCTGCTTCAACCAGATCTGAAGAGAGTAAAATTGAACATTACCAGCCATCCACCTCCACCTGCTTCTTCTATGTCATTTCTTCCTTTCATGTCCCACTGTTGAGATAATGGCTCCTTTTTACCTTTTCCTATCCAATTTTGTTTTAGAATCACCCATCATACACAACTCAGCCCCAACCTTTCTTTCAAACTATCCTAGTAATGATGACATTTTTAAGAATGCTAATAACATTTTCATACGTAAGATGTAAACAGTTTGACCTCAATAAGTACCTAATAGTCTTTAATGTTTTCCTTATATTTCTTCTTAACCTTTTATATTAATGTTTCCATTGAGTTCTAGTCTTTTTTGTCACAAATACCTTAAATTCTATCAGTTAGTCAAATGTTCATTTTATTTTTTTGTTCAGTATTATGCTCAACTTTGCTGGGCAATTTATTGTTGGTCACAACCCCAGCTCTTATGCTCTTTAAAATATAATATTCCAAAATCCATGATCTTTTAATGTAGAAGCTGCTACATCTTGTGAAATCCTGACTGTATCTCTACAGTATCTAAATTGTTTTTTTTCTTTTTGCTCACAATATTTCCTCTTTTACCTGGGAGTTTTGAAACTTGACTATGACATTCTTGTGAGTTTTCCTCCTGGGATCTTTTTTAGGTGGTGAACAGAGGATTATTTTTTTCTTCTTCTCTTTGACCCTCTTGTTCTAGAATTTCCATGGAGGTGCCTCAAGGAAGCAGAGTAGGCCTCAAAGAACTTTCAGCTCATCTAACCCAGCATGAGGTTCAGATGGCTGAGAAGGGGAAGATTGAAGGATGACCTTCACCCTACTGTTTCCAGATGCTACGTCTAGAGTGCTGAGCATCATACATGATCCAGAGCTACGACTGTAGGACAGGAGGAATGAGCATACAAGTGAGTGTGGTACAGGTATAGGAGGGAGCAAGAGCATTTTTAGGACAGCAGAACTCAGGGACTTCTCAATTTGGAACTTTGTCCTGAAAACATCAAAGACCAAATGTAAAGAAGCATATGTATAAAAGAATTTACAGCATCTCATTTTGTGCTAGCAAAAAATAGGAAATTAGGGGGATACCTAGCAATTGAGGAATGGATGAACAAATTTTGGTATATGAATGTAACAGAATACTCTTGTGTCTTAAGAAATAATTAAAGTGCTGATTTCAGTCAACCTGGGAAATTTTGCAAGTACTGATTCAGAGTGAGTTCTGAACTCTTTGCTAAAGTCATGTCATCTGACTAGACCTGTGTTATCCCAAACATCATCTATAAGATGATGGGTATGGGCTAGTTGATTGATTTCTAAAGTCCCTTCCTTGGTGCCATCAAGGAGCTGATGATGCACTAGGGGAACAGAACAGAATGAGTACAAACAAGTGCTACAAAATAATTTTAGAGAAAGATATTCTCCTGTGTTTTTAAGATGAAGGGGCAGTCATTTTTCAGTGCTTGTTGGAAAGAGCAATGCTTTTGCATCATTTAAATGATTCAACATCTCATCTGAATCTGGAAGAAGGGAGAACATGGAAAAAGGAGTGTATATGGAATATAAGGCAGGTCAACTTGATGAGGGAGGAGTCACAGAGGAGCCCTGAACTCCCTAGGTCATTGGAGTGTTGTGGAAACTTTCAAATTTGGAGTCATAACACATAGGTTTAAGTTATGGTGCTGATACTCATTACTCCTTTCTGGACCTCACTTTCTACATCTGTAAAGTGGAGAAAAAAATATTTTCACCAGCTATCTTACAGGTTTGTCATGAGGAAAAATACTTTGTTGCTATAGAAATGTGTTATTATTACACCATAGAAATATAAGGTGTTTTAGATTTAGATCTGGCAGGAATCATACTTAATACTTATAAATTACAATCACCTGCTTTTAACTGAGCCCCAGAGAAGTTCATTAATTTGTCCAACATTACACAGTTAAGAAATGGCAGAGCCATCACTTGAACTCAGGTTCTCCTGATTTTAACCTTCATGACATTCCACTCTAGCACCTAGAATTGGGTGACAACCATGGACCGTTCTCAGGGAAGTAAATTGAAGCATACTCTATGTGTATGAATAGACCACCTCACCTGGTGGCTGGTGTTCAGTGAGGGTACAGTGAGCCCTCCTGAACTGATACTGTCTGAGAACCTCAACAGGGTTGAGTTCTCTCTTCAGCTTCTATTCCTCTGCTCCAATTGAGATTCAATTTCTAGATTCCTGAACTTTTTACCACACCCCATACTTGAACCAATAGAACAGACTCAATCCTTTATGATTAACGTGTGGCCTCTCCCAGTGTAGAATCTGGGCCAAACAGACCAGAAAATGATGTCACAGCCAAGGGACAAAGAGCAGAACGAAGAAAAAGGAAACAGCATTAGCATCAATCCCACACTAGATTCTAAACTAGATTTGACACCTGCTATCTTCATAAATTCCTTATAATTTCCCAAACTAGTATTGGCGCCAACAAGAGAGGTGGGAGAGTGAGAAATATTCAACCAGTTTAAGATAATAGTGTTGAAAGAACACACTGCATTTAAAAACACCCTCACTTTGCTCCAGATAAGGAAATCTTATGTTGTTGTTCAGTCATGACTCTTCATGACTCTATTTGAGGTTTTCTTCGCAAAGACACTGGAGTGATTTGCCATTAACTTCTCCAGCTCATTTTAAGTTGAGGAAGTGAGGCAAAGAGTGAATTGACTTGTCTAGGTTCACAGGGCTAGTAAGTGTCTGAGGCCAGATCTGAACTCTGGAAGATGAGTGTTCGTGATTCCCAGCCCACACCTCTATAACAAACAGAAAACTATAATAATTGAAGTCTTACTGGACATCTAGTAGATGCATGCCCAAACATCATGCACGATATCTGCCAAACCAAACATAGAAAAATAGTGGCAAGGGTCACATTAAACAAGAAAAGATACATAGATGTGAAAAGTGTCACAAATGCATTTTCCATCTATTTTACTACATGATTAAGAAACATGGGATATGCATATTTAGCTAAATAAAATAAGAAAGAAGGATTTAGTGAAAAAGCACTGAACTGGAGTCAGGATACCTGGATCCTGAAATTAGTAAATTATGTGGCCTGCCGGCAGGTCCCATCACTTTTCTGGACCTCACTTTTTTCTCATCTATAAAATGAAAAGATTGGACCGGATGACTAGTAAAAATCTCTTTCAGCTCAAAATTCTGTCATTCTAAGACCAGCAAAAGATAAATCTAGTAGACACAGCAAAAATGGTCATGTAGAATATTGGAAGCCTGCTCACCATGTAATCTTTTCCTTTCCAGATCCCCGCACAAGTGGTGACTTCCCCCGAAAGTTACTCTGCACTTACTTTGTATATACTTACAGGATCAGAAATCTAGAACTGGAAGAGACCTCAGTTGGATCATCTACTCCAATCCCTTCATTTTATGAATAAGGAAACTGAGGTCCAGAGAGGTTGTGACTTGACCAAGTTCACACAGAGAAGTGGCAGTATTACAATGTGAACCCAGATCCTCTTTTTGCTCTACTCATTGCACTACATTGGCATCGTATATTTATGAAAGTTCATATTGTCTTGTACTTATAAAATATACACTAAACCTAAGAATGGGCAGGTTGTCTGCTCAATAGAATAGAAGTCCCTTGAGCAGACGGATTATTTCCATTTTGATTTTGTACCACTAACGCCTAGCACAGTGCTTAGATATAGGAGACTGGACCACCAATTGTTCAGTGTGTTATAGTGGGAGTTCTGGTAGTGTGGATTAGACTGCATGGGGGTATCGAATTCCCTTTCAACTCAAATTTTGTGATTCTATAAAGTACTTAATTAATATTTCATTGACGATCAACTGATTCCTAACCCAAAGTTTTCCATATCATCTATTGAATTTTTTCTAGGGTGACATATGATCATGGGACAATAAGAGTATTAGTTTCATACCATCATTATGTGCCAGCCCATGTTTTTCTAAGATTGCTGAGAGCAGAGGAAGTTTTCTAATATTAAATGACAATGAAATAGTCCAAGTTGAAATAGAGGAATGCTGTGGTCCCTTCTAAGATTTAGGGGAGAAGTAGAAAAGTGGGAAAAAAATTTGAGACCAATGTCTCTGATAAAGGCCTCATATCTAAAATATATGGAGAACTGAGTCAAATTTATAAGAATACAAGTCATTCTCCAATTGATAAATGGTCAAAGTATATGAACAGGCAACTTTCAGAGGAAGAAACTGAAGCTATTTATAGTTCTATGAAAAAATGTTCTAAATCACTATTGATGAGAAAAATACAAATCAAAGCAATTCTAAGGTACCACATCATCCCTATCATATTGACTAACGGGACAAAACAGAACAATGATAAATGTTGGAGAAGATGTGGGAAAATTGGAATGATAACACATTGTTAGTTGAGTTGTGAACTGATCCAGCCATTTTGGAGAGCAATTTGGAACTATGCCTAAAGGGCTACAAAATTGTGCATACCTTTGACCCAGTAATACGACTTCTAGGTCTGTATCTCAAAGAGATCATAAAAATGGGAAAAGGACCCATGTGTACAAAAATATTTGTAGTAACTCTTCTTGTGGTCTCAAAGAATTGGAAATTGAGGGGATGACCATCAGTTATAGAATGGCTGAACTAGTTGTGATATATGAGCATAATGGAATACTATTGTGCTCTAAGAAATGATGAGCAGGAAGACTTCAAAACATTCTGGAAAGACTTACATGAAATGAGCAGAATCAAGAGAACATTGTACATGGTAACAGCCACGTTGTGTGATGACTTACTTTGATAGACTTGGCTCTTCACAGCAATGCAAGGATCTAAGACAACTCCAAAAGTCTCATGATGGAAAATTGCTATCCATACCCAGAGAAAGAACTGTGGAGTCTGAATGCAGATGGAAGTGTAATATTTGCTCTCCTTTTCCTTTGCTGTTTTGTTCTATTGCTACATTACCATGATTCCTCCCATTAGTGGTGATTGTTCTTTACATCATGACTAATGGGAAAATATGCTTAAAATGAATGTATAAGTAAAGCCTATATCAGATTGCACACCTTTTGGGGTGTAGGGGAGAGTAGTGGAAGAGGGAGAAATTTTAAAACTCAAAATCTAATGGAAGTGAATGTTGAAAACTAAAAAAAAAAAAATTATCCAAAAAAAGTGCCAAAATCTCACTATTCTGGGTTTGTGGATAAAGGACTTGCCTCCAGGAAACAATTGGAAGAGTAATTGTTACCCTTTTTATCAGTATACAGAGAATTACAGACCACTGGGTGTATTCTTTCCTTGATATGTTAACAGATATTGTTCAGCATTAAACATGAGTATGTAATTATTAATAACAAGCTAGATTAATGCACATGTAATGATAAGCCTTTGAAAAATACTTGTACCCATGGAGGATGAGCACCTGGGCACATTACCTCTACATGATGTGGACTAGTTGACATTGATCTCTGGACACTTTTTCATTTAGAAGGCTACAAGAGGGATGGGCAGTGTAGAGTGGGCAGGCAGCCTGGAGCTTGGACTCTGCCTCAGAAGGAATTGGGTTTTCCAGCTGAAGAACTCTGTATACTCCAGCTGAAAATCCTCAGGCAGATGCAGAGTTGATTGGAATTAAATCCCTATGGTATCCTATTTACTACCTTCATTAAATCAATCACTGTAATGTGTATGTCAAATAGTTCCTTTCCCCAAATCCTGAAATGATCTGGCCTCCTTGACTTTATATTGTTACAAAGGCCATCTCCTCCATAGAATACATTCCTCACATTCTATCCAATGAATCTTCCTTATGCATAGATCAGGTCAATATTCAGCTCACATTTTGTTTACTGAGTAAAGTTCAAACTGTTCTTCTTGACATTCAAAGTCTCTTTTCCTTTACAGTCTTTTCTCATATAAAGTTCCTCTCAATACTCTATACTTGAGTGAAATTGGAGTACTCAAATGTGTTCTCTATTTTTTTGACACACATACATTTTAATTAGAGTAGGCAGGTGAAATACGTAGTAGTAATGGTAGTAATGGTGGTAGTAGAAGTAGTAGTAGTTGTTGTAATAACAATAATACTTGCAGCTAATATTTATATAGCAATTATGATGTGTCAGACACTGTGCTAAATGCTAAACAATTATAAATTCTTTTGATCCTCTCACAACAACACTGGGAGATAAATGCTATGATTATGCCCATTTTACAGATAAAGAAACTAAAGGAAATAGAGATGAAGCAGCTTGCCCAAGGTCATATACACAGTAAATGTCTAAGATGGATTTTAACTCAGTTCCTCCTAAATCCAAGTCCTACAGTCCATTCATGGTACCACCTCAATGCCATAAAACTGTGAGTGGTAAGGCTCCCATAAGAGTGGGATATATGTACGTGTTCAAGTATATAACCTGAGACATTTAAGGAGTAGAAAAGAGATTCTAACCCACTGGGAGTTCATAACTGCACACAAATATGGGATAAAGGCCGTACTATCAAGAAGCTTAAGATCAAGTAAGGAGCACAAAACAGGATCAACTAACATGTCTTAAAGAATGCACAACATAAGATGGGTATATAATTCAGGCTTAAATTGTGAAATACAGATTGTAAGTGCTAACAAGGTCACAGAGATACGGCATCTAAATTGTGATGTGAAGTGTGGAGAGGATCTCAATCAGTGAAGTTGAAGAGAGACAAGAATAAATATTCCAGGAACGTGGAATTTCTGGGAAAACAGGAATTGGGGAAAAGTAAGTCATGATTTTGGCAAAAGTCAAAGGGAGTATTAGAGTATGAGAGAAGGGAATAGTGGGCTGAAATGATAGAGGGCTTCCATTGTCAATGGATTAAATGGAATGGCAATGGAATAAATACAGCTTCTTCATACCACATGGGGAAACTCTAGAGCAATTGGAACCAAGGGTGGTCCTTCACATGTTTTAGGAAGGTAGAAAGCAGAGCTCATAGGAGGGGCAGTTTGCCAAGCGCACTGGCAATTGGGGTGGTGTCAATATCTTCTGGGTCAATGGGAGATTTCAAGGTAAAATTCTGTAAAATGGAAGTAAAAAACAGAAATAATTCCATTCGAGCCAGGCTCTCACCAGCACATAT
The DNA here is from genome assembly GCF_003287225.1 of Phascolarctos cinereus. Lineage (NCBI taxonomy): Eukaryota > Metazoa > Chordata > Mammalia > Diprotodontia > Phascolarctidae > Phascolarctos > Phascolarctos cinereus. The sequence continues at coordinate 77,047,300 of NW_027555736.1, forward strand.
CCGCTTTCCTGAAAGAAATAAAAACAAGGATTAGATACTTGTAGACTTCTAACTCATTAAGACCACTTCTTTGGACTTATAGGTCACTCACTAACACTCAGTGGCATTAGATTAAACATTCTATGCATTCCTTTCCTCTCTGGTCCTTGACTCCTTTGAAAAACCTGTTCCCCCTCCACAGGTATTGAAGACCCCTCCTGTATGCTCTCTCTAAATCAATCCCCCTGAACCAGAGCAAGTCCTGGGATTTATATTCAGAGGAAAGGAATCATCACTTTGGTGAGAAAACAATCACTCATTTATAATCTCAAGAACTAAGTTTATGGCTACCCAGAGAGACTGCAAGGGGGAAAGGTGGCAGAACAATGCTCAAAGTTCCCTTTCGGAACCTCCTATCACCATTCTGGACAGAAACACCTCTGGAGTCTACCCTACAACTTCATGGCCATCCAGCCACTTGTCTTAACTACTCACTCCTAGCTCTAATCCAAGTATTAGAAGTAATTGAGTAGGAAATAGTGTTGAAGACCACAATGTCGGGGGTAGTTAGCTGTCTGACAATATTCATGTCTGCCAGAACTAGACTTGGCTATCACTAACATTACCTGATGACAATAGTTTCCCCAAGAATTGAAGGGAAAGACAAGAGATGATCATCTATAATTTTGTAAATACATCCCCATTAGAATGTACATAACTAGGAAAGGTGTTTTCATGTGTCCCAGTCAAGAGTCACATTTCTACAAAATTATAAACTCTAAGATTACACCTTGGGTGACCTTAACCATAATGGTACTTGAGTAATGAGCCTTAAAGATTACCAACACCTGTTCTTTCCTTGATAAAGTTCAAGATTATTCCATACTAACATAAAAGCCAGGAAGTCTTTATCGGACAAGTAGCTCCAGGTTGAGAGTGACTGGGAGGACAGTTTCCAATATGGGGGAGGGGTTTAAGTGACTTTAGTTGTGGGTCTGTGTGCAGAACAGAGTGGCCACTATCTCAGTTCTACCTCTTTTCTGGGAGAAGCTCAGACAACTACTCTGAAACCCAATTGATTTAGTTGATGAACCTTGGCCTAAGGAGAATTAGAAGAATGATGTACCATAAGGTGCAGCTAGGTGGCACAGTTGATAGAGTTCTGGCACAACCTGAGTTCAAATCTGACCTCAGACACTTGGCACTTAGTAGCTCTGTGACCCTGGGCAAGTCACTTAACCCCAATTACCTCACCAAAAAGAAAAAAAAAAAGTAATATATTATGTCTCCACCCTACTTTTTATTTAGAACTTGGTAGGACCATAAAGTCACCTAATCCAACTCAATCTTTTGTCATATAAGTAAACTGAAGTCTAGAGAAATGAATTAATTTGACCAAGGTCACACAGGTAATAAGTAGCAAAGCTGGATTGAAACACAGGTCCTGTAAGTTATCAATCCATCTTTGATGCACATATTTAGATGGATGTCTCACCTGCTGAAAAAGGCATGAAATAGTTGCTCTTCTTAAAGTTGCCACTTTCATCCAGGAAGTGACATGGGTCAAATTGGTCTGGATGGGGGAACTCTTCATCATCATACAGAACAGAAGATAATACTGGTAATATGGTGGTTCCCTGAAATGAGCAGATACAAACAAATAGTTAGAAAATAAGAACCATAGACTGTTAGGTTCTTACAGTGGAGAGGAAACAGGGGAAGGTGAGAGGAAATGAGGGAATCTTATTTTCATCGGATTTGGTTTAAGGAGGGAATAACATACACACTCAATTGGGTATGGAAATCTGTCTCACCCTAGAGGAAAATAGGGGAGGAGGGGACAAGAGAGCAGGATGATGATAGAGAGAAGGGCAGATTGGGAAAGGGGTAATCAGAAAGAAGTACTTCTGAGGAGGGACAGGGTCAAAAGAAAGAATAGAATAAACGGGGGAGCAGGATAGGATTAAGGGAAATAGAGTTAGCTTTTCACAACTTGTCTACTATGGTAGTGTTTTGCATAACTGCACATGTATGGCCTGTATTAACTTGCTTGCCCTTTCAATGAGGGTGAGTGGGGGTGGGAGGAAGGGAGTAAATTTGGAAACCAAAGTTTCAAAAACATGTGTTTAAAAAAAAGTTTCCACATGCGACTGGGAAATAAGAAAGACAGGAAATGAGGTAGAGAAATCTATCCTGCCCTGCAGGAAAATAGAAGGGAAAGGGGATAAGAGAAGGGGGGGAGAGAAAGAAGGGCGGGCCAACTAGGGGAAGGGGTATTCAGAATGCATGCCATCTTGGGGTGGGGGAGGGGCAAGATGGGGTGAAAATATGGAATTCAAAATCTTGTGGAAGTAAACGTTGAAAACTAAAAATAAATAAATTTATATAAAAAAACTTTAAAAAAAGGAAAAAAGAAAGAAAATAAGAACCATAGAATGTTATAACTGGAAGAGAATTCAGAACGATCATCTAGTCAAAACCACTCATTTTGAAGTATGGAAAGAGCCAACATTTTTTTAAACACCTGTGCTGTTACTAAATTAGCAACTCTGCAATACTATTGGGAGAGATGAAACTGAATTTTGACAACTGGAGTGGCAGAACCGGTACCAGTGATGAAAGGACACAAGGAGGCAGATCCCAGCTTAATAAAAGTTAATAAATTAACTTGTGACCATTAGATCCATCAAAGAAGGAAAGTACTGCCTTGGTAAATAATAAGCACACCAAGTTCGAGCAGATGCCAGATGATCTAAAGAGGTAGAAATGAATCCCGACTTGTGGCAGGATGTTGAAGAATAAAATAATGTCCCAACGAAGAATGAGGCAAGAGCTGATAAAGAAATTGGGAGCTCTTCTTGAAGATGAAGAAATTGGATGCTCTGGGTAAGAAGCCCTTGCTTGTACTCTAAAGAATGATAAAGTAGGTTCACGGGTATTATTTGGTGATATAGTCTGGAAGAAGACAATAGAACTAGTTGGTGATTCCCTATAGAAGGACACTGAAACAGCAGTTTGCTGAGAATGACAACAATAGGTCTGCAATATTGTCAGAGGATGTATCAAAGGCAAAATGGAGAAACCTCCAAGATTTGTGAAAGGGGATGACTACTAAGCACCTCTGTTGATTCACAGGGGCAAAAACAATACTTCTATAAGGAACCAGGAACCATTTCCAAAGTTTTTGACATTCAAGACAAAAAAAAAAACCTAAAAAAGTTAAGAGCGCAGGCAGTGTATTCATTATGGCTGGATTTGGAAGCAAAAGATTCAGAAAGGAAAGGCAGATTTCAGAAGTGGATATCTTGTAAGATCATGTTTCAGAATGGGATTTGTTTTTCTGGACCATACATTCATGAAAATATAGGCATGATAAACCAGGATTGGAATAATGCACCTAGCAAAGACTGGAAAAATTTTTATTTTGATTTGTTACAAATATAGTCGAAAGCTTTTTCAGTGCTTAAAGTGTGGCTAAAAAAAATGGTAGATTGGATATTTTAAGACAAGGAAACAAATTTGATCTCAAAGTTATAAGTAGGACATAGTATGATGAGATGTTTAACAAGACTGAAGTTCAGGAAAGAGTTTCTCTTGTTCAAAAGAAACAGGAGAGGAAAGAGGTTGGGGCGGTATATGTTGAGAAGATATACTCCTGTGAGGCTATTTAGGAAGCAGAGGAAAGAAGAATGATGAGAAGCCTCTAGGTAAAAAAGAAATGGAGGCAGAATCAAGAGTGACATTGTCTTGAGAGTATTCAACAGACCACATGGACAGAGAAGAAATAGATAAGGAATAGAGAAGACAGATTATAATCCCTAGTGGTTAAACATGACGCAGCAGTGATAGAAAACTTCCATTATTCATTCAGATCCTTGAATTTCCTTTCTGTCACAAACAGGGTAGTTCATAATTTCTTGACTTTTCTTAATGACAATTCCATCGTATAATTACAGTGGAACCAAAAAAGGGAAATTGTTTTATTGATTGAATTCTAACCAGCTGAGAGGAACTTGAATAACAGATGTGAATAAAGATTTGTAAAATCCCTGTGGCACAACATTCTTCCTCTGAAGGGATCATGCTGTGTTGTAGGGTATGCTATCACACTTGGCACACTTTCTGTGCACACCTATGGAGGGTAATGATGAGAATTTTTGGGAAAGGGACCACTCCATCTTAGAGTTTATATCAGAGTCAACTAAGTGGCCCAATGGATAAAGTGAAACAGGCCTGCTCCAACCCCAAATACTCACTAGTTGTTTGACCCTAGCCAAGTCACTTACCCTTTCTTAGACTCAATTCCCTCATGCATAAAATGAGAATAATAACAGTTCTCAATGTCAGGGTTGCTATGAGGATAAAAAGAGATAACATTTGTGAACCAATTCACAAACCTTAATGCTAGGTATTATTATTATCACCAAGAAAGACAAGAGTTGTTTTCTAAAAACACAAAAGAAAACAATTCTGAAAATGTAAGATAAAGGAACATTCTCTAAAGATGCCAATGTGGATAAGGTGGCCAGGTGGTGCTGTGCAGAGACTGCTAGACCTGAAGTGAGGAAAACCTTAGTACAAATTCGGACTCACACACTTACTATCTGCATGACCCTAGGAGAGCCAGGTGCTCTCTCTAAGATTCAGTTTCCTCACCTGTAAAATGGGCATGGTCCTAACATCTACTCCCACAGAACTGTTGTAAAGAGTAAATAAGATCATCTATGCAAACGAAATTTTAAAGAACTTTATAAAAATAGCTATTGCTATTAGAGGGAACTGACCAACCAACTTAGATTTTTCAAAGACAAGGATGAATAAAAGAAGCATGTCATGGGTTCCATAAGGATGACAGAAGTGGTAAAGCCCAGAATGAACAGAGGCTGATGAGGCTACCAAAGGGCAACAAGGAGAAGTTTTCTAAAAGTATATTGTGGAAAAGAGGAGGATTAAAGAAAGAATAAACCCACAACCCAGAGGGTAATAAGATGACGACGGCAAATGATAAAGAAGATACAGAACTTCTCTATTTTTCTTTTCCTTCGTTTTTTTTTTCTGACCATGGAAATGATCCTTGAACTGAAAAGGATAGAATAAATAAATAAATATGGCTAATAGGGATTGAATACCAAAGAGAAGTACAAAGAAAATGAGGGAGCAGCTAAATACCTGTGCAAGAAAAATAAAGCAAAGAGAGCACACTTCAATTTACACTCAGAGTCTAGAATATATTTATAGAGAGATCATTAATCTAGATAAGGAAGGAAGGAGGAAATGACTCTAGATAAGGAAGTAGTGGTCACAAATATCTGGAGTGGAATCATCATGATTCCTTTTATTTCTTTTTGAGGATGTTAAGAAACTGGTAGATCAGGAGAATGTTGTACATAGGGTTTCCTTAGATTTCAGCAAAGCATTTGATAAAGATTTCCATGTTCTTCTCTGAAAATCATAGAAATATACAGGTTAGACCTTTATACAATTAGATGGATATAAAACAGCTTGACTGACCATATACAAAAGTAATTATTGAAGGTTCAAAGGCAGCTTGGAAATAGGCAGTGCTGTACTCTTGTACCTTCAGCCCACAAATGAAAATTGTATTCCTTCTAGGAGTCATATTTTAGGAGGACATTGAAGAGCTGGAGGCTACTGAAGGGAGGGCAACCAGGATGGTAAGAATAACAAGTCCAAGCCATGTGAGGACAGGTTGAAGGATATGGGAATATTTAGACAAG